>NC_141757.1:103703910-104011410 GCF_982258835.1 Parasteatoda tepidariorum
TGTTTCCGAAGCAGTGACAATCCTAAGCGTGGAATATCGATTTACTGCGAATATCGGTTTTGCTGCGTGTTACAAAATGTTTGAAAATGTTTTTAAAATCCCTTCAATAAAAAATAATAATTCATCAATTCCTAACGAACTTTAATAAGAATTTACACGAATTTATAAATGTTTCATTATTATTAAATGCGCAAAACTTAAATTAAATTGTATTCTAGTTGTCAATAAACGTACAGTGGAGTGCCGTATTATTGAACCGCATCATAAATTTCGTGAATTACTGATTTCTTATAAGAGAAAACAATAACTTTGTTTTTTCATTTCATTTCAGTGTGATTATGTGTGATGGGCTGTACTGCTTTACTTCGCATTGCATTTTTAAGTTGTATTGCATTTTATTACTTGCAATAGTTGTGTTGTATTGTATTTTATTACTTGTATTAGTTGTGTTGTATTGTATTTGTATATCAGGCTTTAGGTTTGACGGTGACTAACAGCAGTTAAGAAAGTACCAACTAGAAAAAAAAAAACAATTTTAGGGTGGGTTTTTTTTGAATATACAAGCGAAAATAAAACAAAAACCTAGACTTTCGGCTAGAATGCTGATGGCTGCTTATTGTGAGCAGAGATATTTTAAAACTGCTAATTTTCTTTCTCGGGAAAGAATGAAACAATGTAAATTATGATCTTTAATCTTTTTTATTTAAATAAATATTTATGTTATGAATTAATTCTGATGAGTTTGAAGTTAAATTTCATTTTAGTTATTATCCGGAACATGGTCACAAAATTGACATGGGAAAAAATCTCTATTTGGAAAGTCCTAATCCAGTTCTTTTTGTTAGTTTACATTCTTCTTATTAGTTACAGTTATTACTCATCTCGGGAACTTTGTTTAGGTCTCCACTTTTTCTCATCTAAGTGGCGATTCTAACTTTAATTTGCACTTTATCTCTTAGTCAATTTCAGAAAAATTTATATTTAAGGTTCGAGTTATTTGATTAAAATTAACTTCCGTACAAGTCGTCCTTTCTCTCATTTTTTTTATTCTTACTATTTGTCAATTTCTCTTTTTACTCCAAGAAAGGGCGGCAAAATAAACAGGATATACTCCAAGGTGAGAAACGGCAACACTAGCTAGAATAGAATACACCATTATCTAGGGCTAAATTGCTTTTAGTTTATTATTTATTGTTGTTTACATAACAATATTTTCGACCCATTTGTTTGTATTTCTAATAAATGTCCGGCAAAATATTGATTTATTTTTTGTAAGCAAGAGATTATTTTCCATGCTCTTTTCTTAGATTATTTTTCATGACGTGTACTATGTATGTACGTATTTTTTACATCATAATTAAGCAAGCTTAACTACTTGCATACTTAGATTCCAAGAAAGGAGCATGGAATTTGAATTCGAATTTGAGGAGTGTTTTAAGTTCAAATAATATTACTTTTCACGCATTAAATACTTACATTATGAAAAATTGTGTGCATCTATTTTGGTACTGTTTTCATAAATATTTGATTTTTTTATTGAATTTTGAAATTTATATGAATTGTAATGATCCTATTTGTAATAAAATGTACCAAAAACTAGTTTTTATAATACGACAACAATAGTTATAAACTTTAAAAGGGCTAATATACCCCTCTATTAGGCATCAAATTCAAACTTTTAATTTAAATTTTTTAGTCAAAATATTAGTTCAAATTCAAATGTTCCAGTTTTGGGAAGGGGTGTTTCAAGGATTCTGTTTTTAAATTTCAAGTGAACCATTGCGTTAAGCTGTGTAAATTTAATTCAATTAATATTGGCAATTGATATTATTCAATTAATATTGAGCACGTATTTAGGTAAATTTCCTTTGGGGTATAAATTTGCACATGGCTGATAACAGACTCTTTCATACTCAGTGTTTTTCTCATTTGTTGAAATTCTAACTATTGAAAAGAAATTCTTTTTGACCAGGTGATAGCTTTCAGTGGACTGTAATACATTTTTAGTTACTTGAAAATAATAGAGTTTAAGTTTAACTTCAAGGTTATTTTAAATGTGGTATAGATTCTAGCAATTAATGTTTTTTCTTTTCTAATTCTTGTGATTAAATTTACTTCCGTGATAAATGGATTATTACAGAGATAATTAAAGAAAATTGTATCCTTTTTTATTTGTCTCATTTATAATTTATATCCCTTAGCCCCAAGTCTAAGAGATGCATAACGATGCAACAATGAACGACCTTGTTAGAATGATTTTTTAATTCAGATTTTGAAGATCTAGATATTGATCAGCCAGGGCATCATGAACCAAAAATTTAAATTTTTGAGAAAAATAGCTTATTGTGTCATTCTGTATATGTAGAATATTGCTTTTAAATGTAAAATTGGAACAGATGATGTTGAAATCAAATCCCAGAGTCATTTGCAATTAAAAAACGAGAAAGATAAAGCTCAATTACAAAATTGAAAAATAAATGGAAATTAGATGAACCAACAGAATTGAAGAAACCGGATGCAACTTTGTAAAAATATCATGAACGCATAAATTGTTCTCCTTTTGATATATTTCAAAAAATACTTCTGGAAAATATCTGAAATATCTCATCAATATAAAATCTTTTTTTATTTTTTGAAAAAGCATTTGTTAATATATATTTCTTGCAATAATATTTTACATTTCCATGATCTTCTAAATAGATACCATTTTGTTCCGTCTAAAGATATGTACTAGAACGCAGATGAAGTAATTGTAACATCCATCTGTAAAGAAAGCCCTTGCTAAATGTGAATGTTCCAATTTTGGAACATTCACATTTAGCAAGCATTATTACATTCACATTTAGCATCAATTAAGCGCTTTAAAGTTTTTCAATCATTTGTTTTTAATTTACTGTTTTTAGAGGTTCTTTAGCAGTGAATTTATTACATTTTGAGTTACTTGGCCTAATTTGGCATTTAAACGATTAAACAAATGAATATCACTTATTCACTCGCATTTAGAATTTAACAAATATATTAACAGTTAATGAGTGTCCTTTTCGATGGTTAATGATCACTCAGCACTCTATTTGTACAATGACGTTTTGGAATTACATCATCAAATCACAAACATCAAGTAGAGTTATTACATTTTATCACTTTCATTAACTAACGTTAAATATTCAAATTACTTTGAATTAGATTTTCTATATAATTATTTCTAGTATCTTTACATAAGCATTCATTTTAGAAAATTATGAAAGACATATTTTCTCCAGCAAATGGTTTAATAAAAATTATTAATTAGATTTATTTCAAATTTAAGTAAAGAGTATAAACATACTTTATGAATGACATTAAAAAGTTCGAAGCATGTCTGTAATTTACTGTGTATTATTATTAACGATCCCAAAAGAAGATGGAAATATTTATAATTCATTTATTTAAAAAAAAATACTTCCCTTCGAAACCAATTCTCTCGATTTATTGTCTTTAAATAAAAATATTTACCATGATCATAAATTTGAAAACTTTGCGTAATAAAATTACTTTTGTGCCTTTTAAACTCGAAAGATAATTGCATCGTTTATTGCAAATTGGCTCTTCAAATTAGCCAAGGAATAAAAATGTAAATTTACCTAATTTGTTTGTTACGAAACATGAGATTATAAACTTAATGTCTATTATTTCTTTTCAAAAGGAGCAATATCCGTAAAATAAAAGTAATTTTGATAAAAAAAAATTATGTTTTCAGCATTAAAAACAAACATGCATGCAGATTCGAAAATTGCAATTAATTTCTGGGGACTTTTTTGGTTCAATTCTAGTTCCCAAAAGAGAAAACTATTCCAATAGCTTAAATTTATTTCTGTCTAGATGAATTCAAGCCAACATAGTTTCAGAAAAAGAATTTATATTAATTGGTTTGTATCTACTTAAATCAAAGGGTAAAAATTTATTCGGTCGTTATTTTAATTTTTAAAATTATAATATGCAATGCTAAAACGTTCATTACCTCCTCCCCCAGAAATAGGTAATCATTTCAAAATTTTTATTTTCGACTGCACTAAAACATTTAGGCTCTTGTATCAAAAGATCTTTATTAATTTATTCACATTGCGGGTCAAATATATCAAATCTGTCTATTAATTTTTCTGTGAAGTTCCTATTACGTATTAAAATTTTAACTATAATAAGCAAAAATTTCCTTTTTTTGCTTAAATTTATGTCAAACTTACTATGAAAGTTATTAAATACTATTTATCGATCTCTTGAAATCAACTTATATGATTAAATCAAATCAATCAAGTTTGAATCAATGTAAAAGTAATTTAATTCAAAAGATTAAAACTGATTGATTGCAGAAAAATGATAATTCCAAAATTGATTCAAATTAATCAGAAGAATCTATCGATTTCAATTAAATGAGTCGCATATATTGAACTGAACCCATATATTCAGATCAAAGTTTAGAATAACAGATGAGAGTCAGAATCGAATACATATTATAATTCAAATCAATAATTTAAAATGACAGGTTCCTGAATCGTTGAAAGAAAAAAAAATCTTATCAATTGATCTAAATTATGAAATTATAATCAAGTGTCTGAATCATCACTATATTTTTGCAAACTTTGAAATTAATTAATCAACAAAATGCACCGAATTTGAATAAAACGAGTTAAATTTGCTAATTCAAAACAATTCAATTTAAATCAAGGGTGACAGTCATAATTCTCAATCAGTGTTCAATGTATGCAATTATTTGATGCAATTGTTTAGAAAAACATTATTTGCATCACCAACAAAAAAAAGTCAGTTGATTTTAAAAAGATGATAAAAACTAAGAAAAACCTTCAAGGAACTGAATCATCGGCGCTTTACGTTTTTTTAAAAGAATGTTACAATTATATTGAGGACATACCTTTTTGTTGAAAGTTGTTTTTGTTTGTTCTTTTTTATGATAAAATGTGCAAAGAATACATTCCATTAATTAAAACGCAGTACAATGATGATACTATAAATCAGTTTTAAAGAAAACCTACTCATAGAAAGTTAATCATCAGTACACGCCGGGTGCAATGGAGAAAAAATGGTTAAAACAAATAATTAGAAATTAAAAAAAAAATTTAAAAAGCTGCTGCAGGAAGTTTTGTACAGCATAGGAGAATTCATAACGAAAAATGTGTCTTTCTGCGTATTAATTACATGAGTATATAAGCAAGCTTTTTTATCTTCTTCTAACTTTGAACACGCGAAAATTTTCAATAACAAAATTAAAAAAGAAAATGATTTGAGTAACATCAAACTATAAATTTTTCGATCTTAATTAAAATTTCAAAAAGTGAAATTTTACTGAAAAGAAGAATTTTTAAATTGAAATAGATTGATTTATGCCTGCTGCGTTTGACAATTAATAATATGTATATAGAATTACATTATATATATATATATATATATATATATATATATATATATATATATATATATATATATATATATATATATATATATATATATATATATATATATATATATATATATATATATATATATATATATATATATATATATATATATATATATATATATATATATATATATATATATATATATATATATATATATATATATATATATATATATATATATATATATATATATATATATATATATATATATATATATATATATATATATATATATATATATATATATGCTCTTGAGTAAAAGTTTTCTTAAATGACAGTGACAGTAGTAAATGGGAGATAAGATTCAGAGAAATCGCTTTCTACTTAAGGTCTCATGACAGATATGAAGCATTATTCTCCGCATTAATATCTATTTCTGTGGTTCAAAGTCAGGGAAAAATCTCTAACATCAATCCACCCTTCACTTATTTGTACGTAAAAATTCCCATATTTCTGGATAAACAGCATTAAACCTACTATAGAGTGTTATAAACAACTAAATATTTATATAATGCTTTGAATGGTAATGGCTTTGTTAATGGTAATGGAATGGTTTAAATGGTAATAGACAGTCTCGCATAATCTACAGGCATCTTTAGTTAAATTAATAACTTCAAAAGTTATAATAATTAAATTATGACTTCTAACGTTCAAATCCGTCACCTTGCAATTTTGAGCCCAATCCAGAAGACAAGGGATCTCTTGGATTAAGTATTGGGAAAAATTTGCTTTCTTGGAGGACTTATGAAATGAACCCGCATTTGGGTTACATGGAGAGGGAAAAAAGTGAAAACCTACCCATGGTTAGCCTGACCACAAGACTCTTACCCATGATTCTTCTACCACTGAGGATACTTTACGCCAGCATTGCGGTCGAAGTAAGCAGGATGTAGAATTCATATCGACCCGACATCGTTGGGATTTGAACCCGGTTCACCTCATTGGAAGGCTTTTCTTTATTTTGTTTTTGGATTTTTAATTTTTTTTTTAGATAAATAAAAATATTTTTTTAAATACTTTTTTTAAAAAATAATTTTAATAATTTTTCTTCTCTTGTCATTATTTTTTATTATTTTCCGTATTTTCTCAATATTTTCTCTATAATTTATGAGTTCTATATACTTGCAGCTTATGCGCAGTTAATAAAACTTATTAATTTTCTTCGTTTTTTTTCCCTTTTCCTTTTGTCTTTATTGTGCTATATATATATATATATATATATATATATATATATATATATATATATATATATATATATATATATATATATATATATATATATATATATATATATATATATAAACTAACTAACTCAGTGGCGCGACAGCCCATTAAGAGGGCCAAGGCCGACTGTGCCCATCTCAGTTTTCTTGACCTTGGGCTCTGGGGTGCAGGAGCATATGTTCCGGTCAGGTGGTCAGCCGAACGCGGAACCCCCAGTGTTAGTTCCCAAGCATGCTTGGTACTCATTTTATCGACCCACTGAAGGGATGAAAGGCTGAATATATATATATATATATATATATATATATATATATATATATATATATATATATATATATATATATATATATATATATATATATATATATATATATATATATATATATATATATATATATATATATGTCACACTACGTCACTAGGGGTGATTCCCAATTATGAACTATTTGTTTCATGTGCTTCTGGACAAGTCAGACTAGGGGAAGCAGCCCTAGCCGCATATGAGGACATTTTCAGGTATGAGTTTCCGTGTAATTTTATTCCTGAGGAATCCTCCTGAATTTTCATTTCGCCCTAGATGTTTGTCATAACAGCTTTCTAGGACATCAATCAAAGATTTTAAGCGTATAATCAATTTGTTGTGCTTTCAAGCATACTTTCAGAAAATTAGTTAACCATTGAACCATAACACCTGCATTTTAAATGAAAATATTATTCAAATATGCTACAACCTTAATTCTTATGCTGCAATCTTAATTTTCTCCATGTAAATTGAACCAAGCAAAGACGCAAAAAAGTACGATAATATGGTTCAACTGGTTACTTTTCTACGGCAGATACTTTGATACCTCTTATGGTTCGCAACACTTTAAAACTTGAAATAGCGTATGCTGCTCTCCTGACCAAATTCGTCTTAATTAGTACTTTCATTAATTGATTGTATTAATTGATTGTATAGCTTATAAAAAAATTATGAAGTTAGTAATAATAGTCGACATATTTCAAGGGCTCAAAATTTGACAGCCGTTTTTGATACTCTCTATATGTGAATGAAGTTATTCACTACATTTTTGAACTCTCGAAACATGTCTACTCTTATTACCAACTTCATATTCTTCGAAAAAGAACGGCAGTTTTATCATCAAGAAAATCTTTCCCCTTCAATTTACTGGAATTGTTTATTTAGTACTTTTCCTCCTTCTTTCCTATATTTTCTAACTATGGAATGAAAAAGCCAAATTAAATAAAGCACGAATTCAATATTAAAAAATGCGGTGTAATTCTTCTTCTTATTTTTTCATTATTATATTTGATATCTAATTTTCACTTCGAAGCCTGTAGGTTAAAAATCCCAAATGATTGGCAAATCAATCAAGTTTTCAATTAACTCTTTGAAAGGATTTTCTTAAAAGCTTTAAAATCTCATCATCACTTTGAAAGTTCAAAATCGCAAATCTTATTATCGCTTAAATGAAATTATGCTAGAATAGTTCGTGTGAACGATTGAATATTTGCATTAAACTCGACTTTGGCTTTCCGCTATGTTCATCGAATTTATCGTAAAGCCCTATAGCTCTATAATTAGCTTTAGGTTTATTTCTAACGGAATCAATCAATTTAATTTTTTTTTTTGGACTTTAATCTACAGTATTTTTCCCAAAAATGAAATAGCAGAGTAATTTCTATTAGAAAGCTTATTTCAAAGGCATTTATTTCAGGTCTTTGTTTAGATCTGAAGTTAAATCTATTTAAGTAAATTTTACAAGATATATACTAATATGTTTCCCTTATGCCTGGATGGATTTGAAAGGAACTATAGCCTGCGACTGTTAAAATCAATACAAAAAAATCGTTAAAAGCTTTAAGAGAAGTACTTCAAATAGATCTGATTTTGATACGAAACAATTGCATTGAATAAAATTTGATACGAGCATATTGGATTGATCAGAATTTAATTTGAACTCCATACATTTAGCTGATTCTGATACGAATCAAGTATATTTAGCTTAGTTTTACAAGAAATAATAGAATTCATCTGGTTTTAATACGGAAAAACGGTTTAAAATGGTTTTGAGAAAAACGAATTTCATTGACTTCGTTAATATTACTCTGGGAGAAAAAAACATATGGCTTCTATCTCATATTCCAACAAATACCTATTTTTTTTAAAAAAATATATGCTTAATCAAATTAATATAAGTCAGTTTGCTAAAAATTCATCGAAATTGTCAAAGTTACATTCATTTTTAATTTTCAATGATTTGAAGGAAAAATTAAATACCGCCCTTTAAGTAATTGAAATTAATAAGCTGTTTTATTTTTTTATAACTGTCGTTGAACAGCAGACCTAATACTTGGGTTTACAACTACTAATGTTAAAATACGTAGCCTAGTAATTTTGAACCCAATCCAGAAGACAAGGGAACTCCTGGATCAAATATAGGGGGAAATTTTGCCTTAGTGGAAGACTATTTTGATGGAACTAGCCCGCATTCGCGTAACATGGAGAGGAAGACCACGAGAACCTCCCACTGTTAGCCTGACGACAAGGGTACTGTAAACCATGATCCATCTACCACTGAGGATATTTCACGTCAGCACTGTTGTCGTTTCAAGTCGGATGCGGAATTTGTATCGACCAACCATCGCTGGGATTCGAACCCGGTTCTCCTCATTAGAAGGTGAACGCTCTATCCCTTGAGCCATTGCGTCTCTAATGAGCTGCTTGGTGAAATTAATGAGCTGTTAGAAGTTGAAAAGTAAGTATGTATTATTAAAACAGGGGAAAAATCAATTAAACTAAATAATTTGAGCCAATTTCCTATTGAAATGCTTCATATGTGAAAAAAGGTATATTGTGTCGTAGAAATTAAGCTTTCAACCTTAAGAACACTGAAGAAAGAAAAAAAACTCATTAGTTCTTTTTTTTCCTTTTCCAAGTCAATTTCATAATCTAAAATTTAAGACAAATCGAATGTATTTACCCTAGAAATAACAGTATCACAATGAAAAATGTATTCATCTGAATTTTCTAAAACTACTCAACTGATTTTTCCCTATTATTGATAATAAATAAATAATAATAAATATTTTTCTTGCTCTTAATACTTTTAAATCATGAATATTATAGAAATTAAGCACCCTTTTCGTGACTAATAATAATTTTCTAAAATAAATTGCTGTCAGTATTTTGTTTAATACGAATAAATATAATTTATTTCGTAGTAAATCATTTATAGTTCACGCAAGCATTAAAACTTATCCTGATTTGTTAGAGTCACGCAACACTTCGAAAAGAAATATTTTAAATTAAGTATCTAGTGATCAATAAAAAATATTTATACCTTGCGTTACGAATTCACAAAAGCACGCAATAAAGTAGATTATTCAATAATGAGAGCACATTCAAATGCTACATGACACTTTCCGTAATGTAATGCATTAAAACTGTTAAAAATACTTTATTCCTCACTGACTGAATACTTTTTCTGCATACGGGGCTACAAAAACAAAACGAAAAGATATTTTGTTTTTCTCACCCCAAATTCCGGAACCATTTCTGAAGGGACCTTAAAACTTGGACAGTGAGTACTAGAGAAAACTTTATCTCCAAACACGAAAAACCATTCAAAAAATTTAATTTATTTAGCAGCATTGTTTAACATTTCATTGTACAATTACGGTAAAATAGCCAGTAATCCTAAATATTATGGTTAGGAAGCTTTTTTTTACCTTCACGATTTTGAAACCGTTTATAATTGTTTTGGTTAAAAAACCGTGAATACAAAACGACGGTTTTGTATTAATTTACAACTAGCATAGTTTCTAAGACATATAAATAAAACTTAAACGAGCATTACATCTCTGTCCGCCATTTAAGCGTGAATGATAGTTTCGTATTTTAATAGTCCAGAGTCAGCGATGCGATTAAAAAGTACAGGATACTACAAACTCTTCTTTTATGGAAATAATGGAATAAATATTGTGCTTTCAGCTCTGTGATTCGAACTGTTGTATTACCGCTTTTGAGTTTGTCGGATTAGCCCTCTCAAAAACAGTATGTGCCGAGATGCAAGGAACCAAATGGCTTCACATAGTGGGAGCATTTGGCGAGAAGAAAAATTCTGGTTTTTAAACCGTATGAAGTAAAAACAATCAATAAACGTTTTTTTCTCCCACTTAATAGCTTGAAAATCATTTTTCATTGTTATTTGACTGTTTTGGTTTAATGTTTAGTGTTGTAAAATAATAACTAAATATATTGCTATTTAATTATTTTGTAGAGAAATTTTTAACAGAGAGAAACATTTGAAAAATGACTTTATCGTAAAGGTTTAGCATTAAACATTGCTGCAAATTATTAAACTTCAGAAGCTTTTTGACTTCTATTATTTAAAAGACAATATCAGTGATGTTGTCCAACATGTCTTTTTATTTAAAAAATGAATCTTTTTGCACGAAATTTCTTAATATTTGTGCCAGATAAGATAAGATCAAGTTGGATGGCAACATGTTAGACGACATGTGTCTCTGAATAATTAATTCTAATGTTATCTAAAATCATGAACTGATTTCTTTTATAATCATGCTTATCCAACGAGGATATGTAAAACTAAATAATTTACAATTAAAGGTTAATTGTTGTAAAATATTTGCTAAAAAGAAGAAAAATAATAATCGAGGGAATTATTTGACACTTCTGTTATAGTAAGCAAAGAACGTTACTTCGTATGAATTATAAACTTCGCTTAATATAAACTATAGTTTTCTCACAGAAGAGAAGTCGCTAACATATAGGGGGGCAGTTGGCAAGTTTTTATAAATGTTTTCAACGCGAAATTCATTTAGATCTTTAACTTGTAATTAATTAATACTAATTAATCATATGAATTTTAATTACGAACTTTTACGTGTCTTAAAATACCTATAAAAGTCGAAAAGTGTTTCTTAAAAAGTTTTAAGTTTAAGCAGTTTAGTGTAAAACTTCAGGGTTTGCCAACGAATTTACTTAAAATTTGCTATAAAGTTAGTATCAAGAAATTTTTAATGAAGACGTTGATGATTTATTTCCAATTGCAATCATAATTATTCTACTTCAGACAGACATAAGCAACCAATTATATATTAAAAATAATAAACTGCTTTAATAAAGGGTCAAATATTATAAATTTAAAGAAATATATTTTACTTTTAAAAATAAGGAACTCTTTAAAAATAAAAATGTATTCTTTATTTTTAATGACGGTGGAATTACCGAAATAATAAATTTTGAAAATAGCCCGAATGGTATGGGTTCAAGGTTAAGCCCCACAGGGCCCCTCTCACCATCAAGGAATCAAAATTGCAAGTGACATGCATAGGTTAGAATAATTTTTGTCCAGGAAAGTTAAGGAATCCACATAGTGTGCTTTAATGCATTTGCCAAGTCCATTTTTCTTAACCTTACGCATTCAAATGAGTTGGCGGAAAAGAAAGTGTTAGAAGTAATAACGAATTTCAATATTTTTAATAACAAATTTTAGAATCAAAATATTTATTAACTTTTAAAGGGTTTTAAGATTCTATATTAATCTGTTATGGGGGCAGATATCAAGGGGATCTATAAAAATAGATTTTGTTTTGAACTCAAGTCAAGGTTACTGAATAAATAGATTACAGCGATTGTTATTTTATTTATTGAAGGAATATTAATTTTTAATAATTGTTTTTTAGTTGATGGGCAATATGTTTTGCACAACTTTGCATGACAGTTAGCATATATTTAATTAGCATTTCGCCTTGCAATCATAATTTTTTACAATGTGAAATGAATCTCAACTTAATTACATATTAACGAGTGAGTGTTCGCTTGTTTAAAAATATCGATGTAGAGAGACAGTTGTTATTTCGTCAAAAACATGCGTTGTTCATGGCGTAAATGTCGTAAGTAAAAACAGCTCGTGAATTTGTTTTAATAATACTTTGCAAAGTGAAATTCATTTAAATTTGTTCCATAATAAAACACGAGAGTAAATAGTTTTTATAAATACTCATATAAAATACTCATTTAAAAATACTCAGAAGATTAAGATTTGCTCAAAGCAATATTACAATCTGAGCATTCAAGTAATTTTTGTAAAGGTTTATAGTTTTCAATTTTTTTAAAATTTTTTGGGAGGTGGAAAACATTTTAAACGCGATTCAAATTAAAAATTGAGCTGCAATTTGCTTAAATATGCACATATGCGGCAAGAAATATTTATTGAAAATCTTAAATAGTAAACGTTTTAGTTCAAAATACGCTTACATATCAGTGACATGAGGGATTAATTTTTTTGAATATTTTAAAATATTTTTATAAGTCGAAATCATTTAAAATGCGCTGTTTCCCATTATAAATTGCGTGTAAATTTGCATGAGTACATCCATATAGGTTAAAAATTTGTTCTTGAAAATGTTTAAAAAGAACTTGTTTCGCTTGAAACTTGACAAATTCCGAAATAAATTTCTAACTTTTGTGTTTAATTGCCTAATATTATTATGGGCCAAAAAGTTTTAATAAAAGTTTTTAAGATGAACCTCTTTTATTCAAATTTTACCAAGCTCAGTGTACTTATATTTAAATTATTATGATCATTAAAGAGGACATTTTGAAAGTATTTTATAATTTTCTCTAAGAAGAATCCACAAATGCTTCTTAATATGTACTTCTAATTCATATTAAAAAGTGTGATTTATTTTTTTTTGGAAATAACTTTAATGGTCAAGAATTATTTCTTGAAAATAATCTAAAGTAAAACATGTTATTATCCAAAACGTTCTAAATTCAGAACCTACATGCCATTAATATATTTTTATTTTTTAGAAACGGGAAATATTTTATACGTTTTCAGTTAAAAAATAAATAAACAAGTGTCAATTTATTTGAAAACACATATGCAAGAGAAATGTATTGAAACATTTTAAAATGAACTTGTTTAGTTCAAAACATTCTAAATTCAGAGAATAATGGCTTCTTAATAAAATTGACAACATAATGGGGGACACTTAGCGCATTTTTTAAAAATTTTTGGCAAGGCGGAATTTCTTTAAAATCTGTTTACTATTAAATGTTTACTATTAAATCTGTTTACTATTAAATCTATCTATTTCAATATATACCAATAAATTAGTGTTGAAAGTTTTTATAAAGACTTGCCCAAAACATGCTAAGTTCAAAGCATATAAACACTGGCTTAAAGAAGAGCACTTAACGAATTTATAATTGTTTTTCTTTTTCAAAGTGAAATGCGTGAATTATTTAAAAGTTAACTTGTTTCACTTTAAACATGAGCGTAAATTTGGTCTAAAATACCTATCTAGGTAATGAAGGAAAAATGTTTAAGAAGAACAAGTTTAGTTCAAAGCATGCTAGATTCGAAGATACATAATTGGAAGCACTTCGTGATTTTTTATTTTGTTTTCTTTCCTTCTTTTTATTTTACAAAGCGAAAGTTCTTTGAAATTTTATACTTATGCAAAACTGAGATTCATTTTTATGGAAATACTTATACATGTTTCGAAATATATACTCCAAATCCTTAAGAAATTGTTTTCTTCCATAACGTTCTTATCACGGAAACAAAGAGAACTAACTGCATAGATATTTTTTTATATTTTTTGCGGAGTCAAGTATCATTAAAAATTCTTTCCTCATGAAATGTACTATCAGTTTTTTTCTAAAATATTCGTAATATCCGAAGAAAATATTAAGGAATTTTTAAAAATATAAAAAGCAAAGTGCAACGTAAAACAAAAACAGCGTGAACAATTTCACAAAAAAACACTTAATTGCATTAACTTATAAGCTTTCGAACAAAAAAAAAAGAAAAAAGAAAAAATCTCTGCTTAGTTCATGAATGAATATGGCCCTTTCAGCAAATTTTAACTCTGTAGTTGCATTCCTGAGTTCTTTTTGAATGTGTTTCATAAAATATAACGACAAAATTAATATTCATGTGCTAAATAGATTTTGTACAGGGCTGTTAAGAGTTCCTCAACTTTTATTTACAAAACCATTTATTTACTACTCCCTAAAGATTTTATCCTATTACTAGAACTGAAATCGAAATCGCATTTTCATGGGCCTTTATAAACATGAATTATTTTTTACCGTTTTAAAATATGATTTTTCTTTTCGTTATATTTTTTTTATTAAATATATATCGTGATAAACTCCTATCTACTGCTCGTAAACTTAGGCTATCAAAAATTGTAATCATCGTAAACAAAGGTTTCAGATTTATTAAATCCCTTGTGCAAAGTTTGGAATGACGTCCCGTTTATTTTTGATGCTATACCGATTTTAAGATGTTTATAAAAAGGTAAATTATAGGAATTCGGGATTTCTCATTTTACGCAAATTGGAAGAGTTATAAAAAATTTCTTCTTCTTTCGAAATATATATAAGTTAAAAATATGGAGAAAACATGTATAATATTAAGAATTAATGAAAAAAAAGAGAAATTATTAAATTAAAAGATTCAAAAAATTAAATGTAAATGTATATATATATATATAAATGTATATATATATATATATATATATATATATATATATATATATATATATATATATATATATATATATAAGTTCAAAATTAAGAATAAAACAAAGAAAAATTATAGACATATGAAAAAAAGGGGGGGGAATAATAAGTAAAAAATAACAAACAACAGATTATATAATATATATAATAATAATAATAATTTAAGAAAAAAAAAAAAAAGGATGAAATTTTATTTAAAAAACCGGAAAAATAAAACCGGGAAAAAAAGATATAATCCTTTCTTCTGCCCACACGATTATATCCCCCCTTTGTTTTTCATATGTCTGTAATTTTTCTTTGTTTTATTCTTCATTTTGAACTTATCTAATGAGTTCTGTTTACTTGCAGCTTAAGCGCAATAAATGAAACTTATTGTTTTTCTTAACTTTCTTCGTGTTTTCTTGTATTTACTTATTTATATATATATATATATATATATATATATATATATATATATATATATATATATATATATATATATATATATATAAACACTAAAAAAATTTAGTCAAAATAGAATCTATTTTGTTTCATGTTTGTCTTGTTCTTAATTTCTTCACTTATTACAAAATGGAATATTGCTTATAAAATTTAATTTCATTTATTACCCATAATTGCGTAGTGTTGCCCTCGCTTAATCTCACTCGTGATAATCATAGTGAGTTCCATTAAGTTCAACCTTAATATATAGTGGTGTTAGAAATCTTATTAAAATGGATGTTTAGAAACACACGCAATGGAGATCGTAAAAAAAATACTTAAATAAAGGGAGAAAGAAAGCTACCGAAATTTGAGAAATAACTGTTGTGGAATAAACATAAAACAGGCTTAACTACAACCGTAAAAAATACGGTGTATTATCTCTCTGAATTTGATATTAAATAACCCAAAAAATTGTGCAACGGAGTACTTCTTTCAATTTAACATCAAATTGAATCTTAAACATCAAATTGAATATACAATTTAAAGTTTCTAAGTAAATCCAAAACTCTTATAATTATAATGGGAAAAGTTTACACTAAGTTCACGATCTTTCACACCATTGGCAAGATTTTGGATATCATCAGTAGATTCGGGTGGACCCTAGAATAGCTCACTCCGTGTCAATTTTCTTGATTCTTGCCAAACAAGTTTTTGAAATCTCGCCAAATTAGGTTTCCAAAAGATATTTTGGGGAGATTATTTTGAAAGTTCGATCACACACAATCACACCCTGAAAATCCTAATTGGTTATTTGAAATGTATACCTACTCGAAAGTTGGATTTCTTTAGAAAAGATTTAAAAGGGTTTATTTTTTCGCAATTTATGCTTTTAACCTCTTTCTGTTAGAATCATCATTATTATTTCATTTTCTAACAGTTATTTCATTTATTACCGTTATTCTTTCATTTTTTAATTCTTTGTGGTGGTACTGGTTGAAAATGGCGAACGAATGGAAGCGTGAAATTTTAACTTTATTGAATACAAACTGAATGAGAGTGATGATTAAATGGTGTATGAATCAAATTTTAACTTCAAAATTTTATGAATGCCCTAAATGTGGAGAACAAATTAGCTTGATCGAGCGAAGGGATAGGTTTTGAATGGAGATGCCGAAAGCTTGGATCGAATGTGGTTATGCATGATGCTTGTTTGAGTGTAAGGTGAGGTAAGTACGAATCCTCCGTTGTCGAAAGATGAACCATCAGAGTAAAGTTTTATTCTATAAGAAATACTTTAATAACTTTGTAATAATTCAAATTGTTTTTTTTTTCTAATAATTAAGAAGCAACTTTGATCCCAGTAATAATCGCCAACTTGACGAGATTTCAAAAATTCGCCAAGTGCTCGTTTCAGTGAAGTTTTTTTTCGAATTTGTCTTAATTTTCTCTCTGTACTACGCGTATGCTTGATTCACAAACGAATTTTTTTCAGCAATCAGTTAATAAACACATACTAAATTAATTATTCTTATTTTATGGTGTATCGAAGAATGAATTCAATGTCTCTTATGTGTATCGTATCTTACTGTGATTATAAATATTTGTGTTATTAAATACTAAAAATGGTAGTAGCTTCTTTAAACCGAATAATGTAAAGAACGTTCTTGGTGTCTCACTACAGGTGCGCTTTCAATACCTGTGCTACTACTGTCGAAGAATTGGTAGTAATGGAAATTTCCTTCGTACAATGCACAAAATAAAAAACGAACCATCCTGAATAACTTTAGATCTAATGATCGGATCTTCACATTCTAGAACTCAATTCTAAAGTTTCAAGGGTGTGACCTCAAATATGCTAATTAATGTAGACGATATTTTAAGTATTGAAATAAGACCCAAAATCGTACTTTTTCTGAATAAACATACCTATTTCTCGACTGATTTGTATTTCTGGCTCTCAAAATAAGCTGCAATTTTGGAAATATTGTCCCATTAGTTTGGTTGGAGGAGCAGTCTAAAGTTTGGACCCCTTCAATGTTAATTTTACTTTTTCCGTATTTTATCATATCTCGAGAATTTTTAAGCGAACTGAATTTTTTTTTCACTTTTATTATAAAATTTGTTTATCCAAAGATAATTCCAAGGAAAATTTAACTTTTAGTACAGATCAATCTTTTTTTTATTTATTATTTTCTCCAATAACAGCCGAAGAAAAATTTTATTCTCAGACATACATTTTTTACATCATTAGAGAATTCAATTTTAATTGGAAAAATACAAAATATGAGGGAAATCTGTCGAATAGTTTCTGAGAAATATTATTTTGGAAATGTCGTACTTTTAGTTATATCGAAGTAATAATACTACAATAAATATTACTAATATAAAAATTCTGCGATATTAAATTAATTAACGGCAAAAATGGATTTTATAGTGAAATGGATTCTAAAGATGTCGAACACAGGGTGCCAGTACTTTTTACTGTAATTTACCTTGAAATTTTTTACATCGTAGGTGTGTTGTATACATTGTATACCTTAAATATATGCATATATTGTATACATTAATTTTTCAATATCCTGTATCTTTTTAACCTAAGATTTTCCTTATATTTTTATATAAATGTCAAAAATTGTTTTTTAAAAAAAAATGATGGCAGGAAAAATAATGTATTTTAAAATAAATAAGAACTTGAAGTATAACCCTCGTATTATCAAAAAAATAATAAATTTAAGTAACATACAGTACAATTTTCGTTACACTTATTTCTGCCACAAGTAACGGTTTATTTTTATTCAGCTAACGTAAAAATATACATTTTTTTTCATTAAAAAAACTTTAGTCAGCTAGAAAGTCAATTTTTATATAATTAAAAAAATTTAACACTTGAAATAAATTAGATTTTATGTTTGCTAGTTTAAAGGAAGAAACTATAATATACATTTATTTTCTCATGGACAGAAAAACCTCAAATGAACGTAATTAGTCATTACTCTAATTTGCTTATTTAACTCTCTAACATGGGATTAATTACATGGGATCTAACCGGGAATCTACTTTATTACATGTTCAAATATTGATTCCGCTCATATAACTTAGTTAGCGTATTTTTAATGCTAAAATTGAATTATTAAAAATAAAATGACTTACATATATTTATTTCCAGAAGAACACGGAGAAAAAAAAAAGGTAGGCACAACTATTTTACTGAATAATAATGACATTTCCTGTTTAAAAAAAATAATAATTTTGGTTAATAAAACCAAAATACACAGTATTTAAACACATTCATTCGGTAATTTTTCCGTTCATATCGTAAGGGGTCATAATAAATTCTAGTTTTTAAAATTATAATTCTTTTAAGCCCACATTTGATAAAAAATGCAAAACTGAAAAGAAAATTCTGCCGAATACCAATTTGTATAGCTTATTATGAAACTATATTTTAATTTTTATTTTACCAAAAGTATTATGTGCTTCGGTAAAAATTACCGAAGCACAAATACCAAGCTTTACGGTGTTTTCATAGATCCACAAATACGGTAAATGTTACCATATTCCTGTAGTTTTGACCACTTCTATTCCCAGTGTTTCATTCTAAATATAAGTTAGATTGATTCCTACTGCATTTAATTTAAGCTTCTATACTGCATTTGTACCGGTTTTAAGGTAAACAGAATTATTAAGTAAATATGTTTGGATTTAAAGTATTTTGTTTGTAGTTCCTGCGAAACAAAATAAATTAAATTCAACTTCACTTAGGAGGAAAAGTGCTTTGTTCGAATTATTATGTACTTTTTAAAACTGCAGTTATTTATTCAGTTGTATAAAATTTCATCACAATACTTATTTCAATAAATACTTATCGAAGTAAAAAATTATTTTTCAGGAATTGTTTATATTTCGTATGAAATGTTTCTAAAATAACGAATTTGATCAGTTTATTCAATCATTTCAGTTTTTATTTAATCGGTTCGGTTATAACTTTTTGTAAATTTTTCTAACAGTGCAAATTTAATTAGCTTTATCTATCTCTTCTTAAGTAAATTTCAGCGTAAATTATTCGCCATAAATATATTTATCAAAGGTTATAAAATGTGATGATAAATTTAAAGAACTCCTACATCATTTATTTTTCAGCTTCTCAATTTCGTGAAAATGGCATGATTTTGGAGATGATACCAGTATCGAATACCGATCACCTTTACTTTCAAGACAATAAGCTTATAAATTTTAAAAATATTTTAAGATAGATCAAATCACCACCGTAGATAAAACCATCATCCACAAAAATGCTAGCAAACAATATTTTATAGTATATATATATATATATATATATATATATATATATATATATATATATATATACAGCTTTTCCATGTGCAAATTCATTTCGGGCAAATCCGTGTTAAAATTATCTATTAAAATTTTTTTCCTTGATAATTTAAATAATTTTTCTATGTGCTAATCCATATCGTGCAAATCCGCGGCTGAAATTATTTGCAAAACAGGCACTTTATGTTTCTCTTTTCTATTTTATATTTTTTCTTCAATAAACATCTACCTTCTAAAACTATTTATGATCAATTTTCAAAATTATCCACTATAATATTACCTTGCGCACATCCATTTCGGGCCCATCCTTGGTAACTAACAAATCAAATCTCAGAATAATAAATCACTTCAGCTGTGCAGTAAGAACGGCACTTTAAAACCCTCTTGTTACACTCAATTTGCGCTTTTGTTTTCATCTTTTGTAATCTGGCAATCTTTCTGCGAAAACATTTTTAAATCATTCTTGAGAAATATTTCGACCATGTAAGTTGATCTGATTTTGCTACTCGCTTTATAGCCCCCTTTTTAATGTTTTTCCTTTTATTTCATTTTATTTTCTGTTTTTACATGTTATTTTTACTTTTTGTGATCTATTTTACTTATTGTTATTTTTATAAAAATTTTTTTGAGTGCTCCTCACACTATTGTATTAATATATTTTGCTTTGGCTTTATTGATACAAGATCAGAAAGCACTCTGTTTTGCGGATATAATCGTGTGAGCTGAAGAAAAGATTATATCTTTTTTTTCCCGGTTTTTTAAATAAAATTTATTTATTTTTTTTTTTATTTTTTTTTTTAATTTATATATATTTATTTAAACTATTGTTTGTTATTTTTTTTACTTATTATTCCCCCCCCCCTTTCTTTTTATATGTCTATAATTTTTCTTTGTTTTATTCTTCATTTTGAACTTATATATATATATATATATATATATATATATATATATATATATATATATATATATATATATATATATATATATATATATATATATATATATATATATATATATATATATATATATATAAAGAGATATATATATATATAAAGAGAGAGAGAGAGATCTTTAATGATGCGAAGCGGGTATAAATTCGTATATTATACAGGAAGTTCTATCACTAAATCATTGAATTCATGATTGAAGTTTCATTATTAAAACTTCCACTAACGATCTCGTGCCAGCGTAGGATGTGGAGTCAACGTTAAAGAGCCAATCACGTGCCAGCGGCGGCTGCGCTGTGATACCTCATTAGACGTAAAATTGACAAATCAAAATGACCTCAAAATTCAGTCTCCACTTCAATCGGCATTACATAGGTGTGTTTTATGGTAGGCTCGGAGTAAATGTTTGAAGCTAGTTGCTTAGTCATGTAGTATCTAATTAATAGCTTCATTAGTTGTTAAAAGAACACTCGTAGTATTATTGTTATGACAGCCCTGTAAGGCCTTCATTTCCCAGAAGAAGGCCGTTTATCTCAAAATCAAAATTTTGATCTGGAATTATTCTCATAAGTCAAAATTTATGATTATTGTAACCCATTTTCATTATTTTGTCTCATTGTTACACGTTAATCGTCAACGTAATATGGCATTTAGAAACTAATTTAGCCCTTAGCACTTATCATGCACTGCTGTGTAAGCAACGCATTCTGTGAAGAAATGTTCTAATAATTCTTGCTGATAATCCTGCTTTTAGTACCAATCTAAAATTATATTTCATATCTTTGCCGCATCTCTTATAAGAAGTTACTTTCTACGAAAATTACATTTCAATGGCGGGGCAATACCTGCCAATGCATTTTCACGTGGACCGGCAGTCAACGCTTAAACATATAAATGACGTGCGTCGGACGTCGAACCCAAAATTTATTCAAATATTGGCAATTTGATGCATTGATTTGCAATATTGGCAATTAAACTTATTTGAGGAACAAAAATTTATCATAAAATTTGTTTTTAAACATTGAATTGCATAAATAATTGTTCAAAAGTTCAAGAAAATTTTTTCTTGTTTATTATTTACTCTATTAAATGCATTAAATATCTCTTTACTGCGATTGCTGTTAAAATCTTTGATTTACGTTTTCACCGAGTACGTTAAAAATATTTTAAATTGTTTCGAACATATTTAAATTGAAATAATATGCAGTAACTGATCTAGATAAGATTTTATTAATCATAATGAGAACAAAAAAATGAAAGCAAATTATTTTCTGCTTAACTATTTAAATAACCCCCACCCTCTAATTTTTTTTCTAGAAAGCTCTTTTAACTATTACTTTTTAAAAGAAAAAAAAGTGCCATATCAAAACAGGAAAAAACGCCGTTTTGAACAAATGCTAGTTTGGAAACGAATAAATAAACATGTCTTTACCACTAGCTACTTACCAGTCAAGTGATTAAGATCTATACAATTATAAACAAAAAAGTATCTGGCCGTATATGTGTAAATCCTTAATCCCCTAAACTAATTAAACTGATGTATTTATTTTGTGTTTCTGATTGCGTATATCTCTAATTAATTTCTAATTACTATTTCCAGACATATAATCCTCTTTTCACATTCTATAATTCAACAATATTCCCTTGAACAGTTATTTTGCTTCTTTAACTGCCATTTACAATATTAATTAAAGTAATTACCAATGCAAATTTTTTAATTGCTCGAAAGAGTTTTATGTTCACATGATTATTATGTTTTTGTTTTTTAATTTTAGAAAATTATTTCAAAAACTAATACAATTGTGGTGATTAAAAAATAAATTAAACCTTATTAATGCTTTAAATTGAACTTCTTGATTAAAATAACTTATTAGTATAACAGGTGCAATGTGGCAAGATAGTAGTGCAATAATGTGAAATATGCAAATAATATTGATTATGCATAGTAATAAAAAATCTTGATGAAAATCTATAATTATTGTCTTAATTTATTATATAATACCGATTCTTCATCCACAATGATATTCCGAAATATGATATTCCGTATCTACTCAAGCAAACATTGAAAATGATTTAATACACTAACGATAGTTAATATCAAATTTAATGAATGTGTGCCAAAATTATATTTTCATTAACTCCGATGCATTGCACAAAGTATTAAAAAAATGATATCACCATGAATATCTTTCATTCTAGATTTTCTCGTATTAAGTGTTACTCTTAATGGGCCAAAGCTATTAAGCCTCAAATATGTTAATATATCAGTGCAAACCATGTCAGAGAAACCGATAGTTAAAAAACGAACAAAGAACTTCTGCAAAGTCTGCAAAGAACTTTTTTCTGACTGATTTGGATTTTTGATCTTTAAAATAAAGTCCCAATCTGTAACATATTGTCACAATAGCTTATCCAGAAGAGCACATGAAAGTTAGTTCATTTTTATTTCAGTTTTTAAGTGTTTCGAAAAATTTTAGTGCAATAAGGTAAATACGTAATGGTAAGATACTTTGAATACAGTAAGATATTATCGAATTTTATTATTTTTTTAGACCATCTAGTTTAAAAAAATAGTGCAAGATTTGAAACAAACAGATAAAATAGATAAATATAAAAATTCATATACCTTAATGTTCTTAAATTTCCTCACCATCTAAATTCAGCCATTTTCTTTATTATGCATTTTTTTTCTCGTTACTTTTGTTTCTAACATTTAAGCTCAGCCTCGTTAAATGTTAGTTTTTCAGGATGTCTTAGTCACTGTCAATCCAGTTTATTTAAAGAATAAACAATGAATTACATTTTTCTTGATTTGAACAACATTTGATTAATTAGACGTCGGACTATGGAGTGGCGAAATTTTTAGCACTTTTATAAAATTCTTTTCATCTAGCCACAAAATAGTATGTTCTTTTTCGTTTTATAGCACTAAAGACTTCATGCGACTTACATTTCTCAAATATTTTATAATATAATAATCAGGGATTTCATTTACAAAACACAAATCTACCCGAAATTGAATAATGCTTTTGTTCTATTTAAATATTTAAAACCAAGATCATAACTTTTCCGAACAAAAGTTCGTTTTTATATGTTTTCGAAGTAAAGCACTAAAAAAAAGGTTTCAAAGCAAATAACAAGTAAATCGTAGTCATATTTTCATTTATTTTTTTTTTAATATACAACTCAGTATTTCTGGAAAAATTTCTCAATATATCTTCCATTATTATTGAAGTTATAAAAACAATAAAGGAAAAAAAAGTGCTTTAAAATAAGATTTTCATTCGGATCTGTAAGTAAGTAAACATCCCAAAGGCAAATGAAACGACTAAAGTAAACACGGAAATAGGGTCGGCAAAGTGGAAAAACAAAGAGTTGTTTTTATGATTCTATTGCAGTTTTCCTTCTTTTATTTCAAAAGTACATATACTCTCAGAATAGTTTTCAAATTCTTTTCAAAACTTAAAGTTACAACTTTTGGAAGTAATAATACTTATGCCGTTCTGTGTTTCTGAAAATACTTATATTAGCAAATTTTATTTAAAAGAAAACATTTTTTTCAGCATATATTTACATTTAATAAAAAAAATTCATTTCAAGAAACTAGTTTGAGGCTTTAAATTGCCGCTTTGAATATTGGAAAGGTATTTTTAACTTTATGTTACTACAGAACTAAATTTTCTGTTCTTTTATTTAATCATTTTGCATCATTTTGTCTTTATTTCACATTAAAGAATAAACAGTTTTAAGAAGGTTTAAAAATTTTTTTCTTAAAAAATTACTTTTTCTCTTACATTTTGATCACTTATCTATACTAGAAAAAATATTTAAATAGCGGCAGAGGAAAGAAACAATAAAGGAAAACGTGATAAAATGAAAAAATGATAAGAGAGAAGAAAAAAAATTCAAAGCTTAATATTAAAATATGACGACATAATTTTGTATTTTCATGTATTTAACTAAAAATATCAATAAAAGAACATATTTTTTACCATTTGAAAAGTGGTTAATAACATGTTTTTTTTCTTTTTTTTTTTAAATAATATAAAATTCAAAATCCCTATACGTTCACTGGATCTCCTTCAGGAAAAGTAAGTTCTAAAACAGCGTCTTAATATTTCTGTATATTTTAAAACTCATTTTCATGTATATTAGCATGCCATTATGATGAAATCTATCTCATTATAATGTTTACATGCTTAAATTCATCTCTGTAATCGAAGTTACTCAGGGTTAGCACAAATTAGTGAATCTATTGTGAAATTGATGAACTAATCTGTATTTTGGCTCTTTCCAAATATTGTTTATAGTTTCACAGCGCCAATGGCTCAAATTGCTGCAAAAGTTTCCCGTTTAAGTTCTTGCAGAGTTTTATAAACAAGGTCTTGAGCATACTGTTGAGAAGGTATCTCATGCTCTTAATCTTATGGTCACAAGATCATCAGACCATACGCAATGCACATTACTATGGACTGCAGTTAAAGAGACTGTTTAAAAACTACCGAAACCAAAAGGGTTTAAGCATTTAGGACAGATTTTGTGCGTGTTTTTCGGTTACATGTATTTCAAATATTTTAATCATATATGAGTTTCAAATATTTTTAATCATATGTAATTGCAAACATACAACAACAACAACCATTACATGACATTGTTTCCAAACTAATATTCTTTTATACGCTTTGTCCTCCTTGCAAAGATATACTTCCTTCCCCCTATATCAAAAACACGCTTTTTATATTTAAAATTTCAATCTAGGAGTGCCCACAAATAATTTTACGCTTGGAGTGAAGGAAAAGGGTTCTTGAAATTTGACCAGTTTGTGACGAGGAAGTGAAGGTAGCAAGAAGAGTATCAACACATATTTTGGTAAGAATAAAAACAGTTAAAATCTGCACAGGAAAAATTTTCCCCCTACATATTTTCATAACTTTTTTTCGTCTTTTTAAACAAAAAAAGTGTACTTATGTCATTATTAATGTTATGTTCACAAATGTCTTAAATAAACATGATTAAAAATTAAAACAAAATGTGAAACATGATGTGAAATGTACTGCTTTAATTTTGAACTGTGAGTATGTGCTTATATGATGGTAAGAAGTGTGAAAAGAGGGTAGGGTATGGTCAAGTGGGATAGTTAGTGACAATGAGAAAGGGTAGGTCAAAAATATAGAAGTGTAATATTATTTATGGACATCCCCTTTGAACAGTGTAAGTTAAAAGAAGTTCCTCATTCAGGATGCATTACTTGATTTTGCATCATTACATTTTCCGGCGGTTATAATGGATTAGAAATAATGTTCAGATAAAAAACTAGCATATGTTCTTTTGTCAGACCGCCATTGTAAATTTTTTAGCTTCCTTTAGAAGAGTGCCCTTATGGCCATTCTAAAAGGGATAAAATATTAGTTAAGCTCTTCGACTTTTTTTATTCGCCTTTGAAGTAAAATCGAAAGTACTCTTTCTTCTTTGTCAAAAGACTTAGAGAAGGAAATCTCAGATTAAGAAGAAGTTACACTGTGGTCAGCTGAATGCAAGTTTTTTTTCTTTATTTCTATTTCTAAAATGGAAAAGGAAAAAAGAAGATTCTTTTCTTTCCCAATCTCAGTTTTTTTCCTTCTTTTTATTTAAAAAAAAAACTAAGCGCTGTATGTTGAAAATAAAAGGAAATTCTTGCAAAATTAATTGAAATACAAGAAACTTCCGGAACAGTCCATGAGAAAGCGTTTTTCAACTGGTGATATTGAGCTGCTGACTCCTTCAATTTCAGAAATGTTAGGACAATCCTGCGATAACCCAGGATTTTAAGTCAGTTTGTATTTCCATAATCAAACAAATAATACTTGTCTAACATAGTTTAAATAACTCTCTAACATAACTTTAACTAACAGTCCCAGCTCTCTCATTTGTAGGTAACATTCTATTTTTTTTATCATTACTACTGTATTTATATTTATATTAACATTATAAGTGTGTGGAGAACTATGCTTAAAAAACTATTTCTTAATTGAATTACTAATTAATAAATAGATTTAAATCTTAATGATGTAAATTAAAGTAGCTAATATATTAACTCCTTTTTACATTAAACTCGTTTCCCTTTTGTTTCCTTGAATAAAGCGTTCTTTACATTTAGTAATTTTTAGTTAATTAATGAATGGCTTTTTGCCTAAAGTGATAGTTCTTCTTTCTAAACTAAATTTGAATTAGAAAAAGAATATCAGAATGGGTACAATGACGGTAATTAATAAGTATAAAATTAAATATGAAATATAAGAGAAAGTAATCTAAGATTGAATGAATACATTTTAAAGAATTTGTAATTTATTTAAAATGAGTGCTTTATAAATTAAATTTACAAATAAAAACATTAAATTTGATCATAACAAAGCGTAAATATAAATTTATGTAATTATTGGACGATTTTCTTTATCAAATGGCAATGCACTTTGGAATGGTTAAGTGGGAAAAATAAATGAAACACACATAAGTAGAATAACTAGCATCAATTTAAACATTTTCTTAGTTCGCATTTTTGGTTAAACATGATTGGTTAAAATATGATTTTCATAAAGATATATATTTATTCTTAAAAATTTTTAGCTCATATCAAGTTTTTTATTTTATATTACGAACGCTGGTGAGCAAATTATCCACATAAGCATTATTATCTCTCACTCAGTATTTTAAAACAAACTCAAATGATAAGAGTACTTCTGAGACAAATATTGAGATGGCATTACTTTTGGAGACGCGTTTGAACTCGTTTTGCATGCATCAGTAAAAATTATGATAGATTTAAATCATTTTAAAAAGGGAATGCAACTTCAAACTATGCTCCATTAATTGCAGTCAAAATATTCTGTCCGTGAAAATATTTTGCCCGTGAATCATTCTGTTATGTATACCAAAATCTTTAGCGATTATAGGAAGTATAATAGAATTTAAAAATTGTCACTACAAAATTGTCAAGAGAAAATTTTGCAATATATAATTTGGGTAGTACTTCGTATAGCAATGCAAAAAGGGGGATTGAAATTTTTTAATTATCCGTAATAACAGTAATATCAGTTAGACACATTAACTAATAATCCAGAAGAAAATTACCATGAAAAGAGTAGCTTAATAAATATATTTAATAAAAGTTTAAAAAAAACAAATATATGTTAAAAAAAACATATGTTAATTAAATAGCAGTTCCTATAATTTTTTTAGAAACAGCGCCATCTAGTGCCACTAATTTATCAAAACAATTTGAAACTTTTTAAAAACACTTCCAATGTAACTTGGTAGCGTTATTGACATTTTTATAAAGGAGGTTGAAAACAATTAATATTTGTTTTTAAAGTCCTTGTAAAAATCAAGTTTAAACGTGTACAACCCATGAGGCAGCTTTTGTTAATTTAAGAAACTGAAAACGTCGAAATCTGTTTTAATTCCTTGCGAAAGAGCGAGGAAATGGAAGCACAAGCACATGAGAATAACTTCAAATTTAATCTTACCATCGATTTAGTTGTAATTCATATCTATTATTCTTACCAGTGATTCAACAAATTTTGATAAAGTTTTTGCTTCCTCCTCTGCATGGTTATTAATTTTAGATTTTCTTTTTTAATTTTAAACAAGAACTCTAAAAGCATATCTTGAGGGTCTTCATTACGAAACTCCCTGTATTTGCTAACGCATTCAAGCATGGAAAAAGCAAAGAAACTTTTTCCTTTAATTGAAAGTATAATATATTATTCAGATATATTGTTCAAAAGATAGAAGTAGATTTTTATAATTTTTTTCCCAGTCAAAAAAATATATAATCCTAAAAATAAAAATAAAAATTCTAAAATACCAACGTTGCTCAACATGCTCAAAATTCAGGAAAACTTTTTACATCTAGTGTAAAAAAAATAATGGAAGTCAACATCCATCTTTCGTAGCCCATACATGAGATAAAATTTAAAACTTTTGATGCATACCGATTAGAAATGTCTAGCCTCCAGCAATTTTATCATACATTGAACGAAATAGATTTTTTTATGCCATGCACTTTCCCTTAGATATTTCAACGAAAAATAAATCTGTATTCCCCCCTCTCTCTTTTTTTTGGCTAGCCCGTTGATTTTAAAACTACTTTTTTTCTATTTTCGTTGTAAATGTCTAGAATAAATAAAACCAAATTAAAGCAACTATTAATCTATTAGTGAAACTCTTAGTGCTTAATCTCTGAAAAAATATTTTAGGATTAAAAGTTAATTTCTCTTTATCGCTTCCTTTAAATATTTTTAAAAGAAAATAAATTGTCTAGGAACTGTTTTAAAAATTTTCCTAAGAGTTTTAATTTGGCTATTTAAAAAAAATAACATTTAATAATATAGATACTGTGAAAAAAGGTGCTTTTTATGAACCGTCGAATGAGATAAGTACCATATAAATCGCTTTATTGTGGGAAACTTTGACCATTATGAATTAGACTCGAGCAATAGTATTATTGCAAAAGAACGAATTTACAGTTTCTAATTATTTTGATTTTTGGTGGGATGAACTAATTAATCAGGTTTTTCTTAATCTAATAACGTAAATACAGTAACGAGGATAAAATAGAACAAAAAAATAATCAAAATTATTTTATCCTTATTAATTGTGTTGCTATATGCCTTCAAATGCTAATGCATCTGTGCTAATTCTTAGAACAGCAAAAAACAATAAATTTAATTTTTAACATTTTTTAAAAATAAAATTTAATATTACAATTCTAGCAGAGTACCTCATACATGACACTAAGCTTTAATCTCCTGGCAGCCACCTAATTCTTCTATAATTACAAAGCTTGATGAGATATATGTTTTAAATATATACGTTATGATCAATTATATTCTTGTGAATTATATGTATTTTTTAGATTATTTTGCCAAGTGAAAGATATGACTATATAATCATTATCCACTATAGAGTAATTGGAAGACTCCCAGCCTGCCCTTTACCTCAAATATATAATGCCCTAAGTTAGCAACTTATAAAATATATTCTAAAGTATTGCACGCTCTAATTGTTACAATTATAGAACAATCAGAAACATGCAAATCTGTTTTAACTAAACTTTTTAACAAAAATTTATGTAATTCATTCGTTGCTGTTTATAGTTACGTGCAAATATTATTCCTCCTTATGAATTACACCAGTGGTTCTGTATTATTTTTCGACTAAGGAATTCTAAATTATTAATCATTTTTCAATGGAACCCGATTCCATAAATAAAGCATTTAAAAAAAATTGTTAATTTATCAATAAACAAAAAAATCTTCATTTTGAAAAGTATTGAATAAGTAGTATGGAATTACCATTAATATTCTTAAATTAGGTTTTATGTCCGACAACTGAATTTACAGTCCAGGAGTTGAAACTAGTCTATTAAAGAATTAGTTTTTGGTATATATGTCACCGTTAAAGTAGTTAATCCAGTTATTTCGTGGAATAACTAGGTATTTCGTGGAATAAATAGTCAAATCAGTTAAAGTATATGACGCCCGGGGGCTGAGTGGTAGCTCTTCGTGCTCCCGTGCCACAGGTCCTGGGTTCGATCCTCGGGTTGGTTGGGAACTAAACACAGGAGGTTTTGCGTTTGGCTGACCACCTAACCAGAACGTTTGCTTTTGCACCCCAGAGCCCGAGGTCAAGAAAACTGAGATGGGCATAGTAGGCCTTGGCCCTCTATGGGCTGTCACGCCACTCAGTTTAGAGTTTAGTTAAAGTACATAATAGATAAAACGTTTCCTATTTTACCTAGCTCTTCCATGAAATAACTAATGATAGACCATCAAAGTTAAAAATAAACAATTTCAAAGTTGCTTTATAAATTAATTGATCATAAATAACTAAAATTTATTGAAAAATTCAAATTCCAATTGCGGATGATTAATTGATAAATAATAAGGAAAAGCAACTAAAGCTAACATAAATACACCGTCTAAATTCTACGCCTAAAAGCAACGGGATGAAGCTTGCGCACACACACCTCATTTCAATGTAGCTATACGAGGTTTAAAATTGACTAAAGTAGCTGGAACCAGTTCAAAGAACTTTCGAGTGCCGTATTTAGCACTTTTATGATCAAGTAATCATTATTCTACAGAATACCTAATAAAATCGTAGAATTTAATAATTTTTAATACTTCAACTGACTTGTCTAGTTATTTCATGAAATACCTAGTTAATCTATGGAATAACGAATTTCAAACTTTAACGGTAACATATATACAAAAACTGAAAATTAATAAAACGAGTCAAACTATGTTTTTTTGTTGAAATGAAAACTAAGAAGATTTTTTAATCCTTTCTAAATTGTTCCTAGAAATTTTAATCAACTGTGGTACGGTGTCTTATTAGCCTACCTTTACCTTATTACGAAGCTCACCTTACATGGCACATATATTATAAGATACTTAAATTACGGTTCGATATATATATATATATATATATATATATATATATATATATATATATATATATATATATATATATATATATATATATATATATATATATATATATATATATATATATATATATATATATATATATATATATATATATATATATATATATATATATATATATATATATATATATATATATATATACAGTTTCTGGCCAAATTATTAGACGCACTATAAGATTCTATGTAAAATCTTAATTATCGGGTAATACTATACAGCTTTATCGTTTTTACTCTGCTGAAAACGGTTTGCATTTGTTTACGTTCGTGTTTTAATTGGTTAACATTGTAATGCTATACGTTGAAAATAAATACAGATATGAAGTATATAGAATATCTCCTGAATAAAAACCCATTACATGTATGCTTAAATTTAAAAGTATTGCATTTAAGCACTTGCAAAACATGCAATTATTAAAAAATTACAATGTGCCTAATAATTTGGTTAAAAATTATAATATACTAATATAATACATGATATAATAAATATTCTATATTTATATAAATAGTCTAATATATCCAGTCGTCAAATTTATATTACATATCATCTAATTTAACTAATTGATTCACGAACACAAACCGGTTTCAGTCACATAAAAACAATAAGGCTGTATAGTATTACCGGATAATTAAGATTTTACATAGAATCATAGAATCTTACAGTGCGTCGAATAATTTGGGCAGGGTCTGTATATATATATATATATATATATATATATATATATATATATATATATATATATATATATATATATATATATATATATATATATATATATATATATATATATATATATATATATATATATATATATATATATATATATATATATATATATATATATATATATATATATATATATATATATATATATATACATATATATATGTATATATATATATATATATATATATATATATGTATATATATATATATATGTATAGATATATATATATATATATATATATATATATATATATATACAGTACCGCTCAAAAGTATCAGTACACCTAGAAACTTATCAAAAAATGGCAAAATTCAAAGTGTCATAACTTCTTTAAAAATGATAAAAAATGCTTCTGCTTTAGCTCATTTTGAAGCTTAAAATCTCTACTCTTATGTACTCTAATATAATTTTCCAAATTTTTCAATGGTATAATAAAAATTAACAATATCTAACCCCTTTGTGCCCGTACATCGTGTCAAACTTCACAAAAAATTAATACAATTTTCTATGATTGTTTAGAGTGTAATTGTACATAGTTGCAATATATATTAATTAAAAACAATTACAGTACATAAAAGTAGAGATTTTAAGCTTCAAAATGAGTTAAAGCAGAAGCATTTTTGATCATTTTTAAAGAAGTTATGACACTTTGAATTTTGCCATTTTTTTATAAGTTTCTAGGTGTACTGATACTTTTGAGCGGTACTGTGTATATATATATATATATATATAGGCCGGAGTGGTTGGGTGGCGCTGTAGGTTTGTCGTCGGCCTTCTGAGCCCAAGTCTGCGGGTTCGATCCCCGGCCCAGACACCGGCTTTTCGGGAAGCAGAAAATCCTCAGCGACCATGTTGTATGATTATGCGGCATGTAAAAGATCCCTGGAGTGCCCTATTGGCTCTTGGCATTTCCAGCAAAATTAAATTCCTAGTGCACTTTAGCATCCAAATAGAGTCTCGGTACTGCCATCTAGTGTGGCAGAAACTAGACGTCCAAATTAATATGGCCAACGGCATCTCACCTATTGTGGTGGTCCTGAAAGAGTGGATACCACTTCTGAAGAACGCACTAGGTCTGCTCATTGGGAAGATTGATTGTGCAGCTCATAGGAAGTAAAAAATATACAGGCCAGACGGTCGAGTGGTTAGCGTGTGCGACTGCGAAGCCAATGGCTGCGGGTTGCAATCCCTCTCAGGGCATGGATGTTTCTCCCTATTTGTTGTTCTAAATTGTGTGAATGTGGCCCTACCCATAAACGGGTATCTGTGGCAGTGTGGCGTGTGTAATGTTGGCTGCCTCCGTGACTTAGGTTCACAGGTGCCCACTGGGTAACGTTAAATGAGTAATACTTTCGTCATCTTCCTAGGTGAAGGACGTGTAAGGTCAGTACCAGCCATTAGAAAAAATATATATATGATTTTTATTTCATTCGCCATTTGTGTTCTAGAATATTTTAAACAATAAAATTTAGTTACCTTAAGTAAACATTTGTAACTATATTTAAAAGAACACAAATGTGAATTTAGATTCATATCAAAAAAGAATTCAGGAATTTTTAATGTTAACATTTGGCAAACAGCAATGAATTATATATCCTTATTTATCTATTTACTATACACTATGAAAATATATTGCCGTTCGCCATGTATAAATGCATTTTCTTTAATCTTTCATAAAATGCTCCAAAATACTTTTGCGTTTTCTGTTTGATTATTTTAACTCCCAATTATTTACCGATAATAAAGATTAACTTTAATGGATCTGATTTTTTCTAATTATATTTAAAGACAACAGATGGTTTTATTATACTTGCTTTCAAAACTGAGTTTAAAACTTATAAAATATCTTCCACTTAGCAAACACTAATCCTTTTAATGTTCTATTTATCTAATGACGTTTAAATATAAATATATATTGTGATTGAAATATTTTAAAGCAATTCCTTCAATCTTTCTAAAAATGTTTAAATATGTTTACTAATTATATAATTTTGAATAGTTGCGATTCTTTTTAAATAAACGAATATTTTTAGTCAGAAGACTATATACAAGGTTTGGATATAAATATCTTCTTTCAAAACATCAAAGTCCCATAAATTTACTGATTGTACATAATTTTATTTAATTATACATATTTTTTTGAAATAAATTTACAACTAATTATTCACTAGAATTGAAATAAAAGTTTTAACTCTTTTTTTCCAAAATTTAAAACTGAGTTTATGTTCACTCGAAGTAGAAATCATAATTGAAATAATAAATAGTTCGTTAAATATTTTATATTCAGAATATGTTAAATATCAACAAGCAATTTAAAATTCTTAGAATTGAAAACAGGTTACATAACAGTTTTTTTTTCAAAATTAAAAAAACGCAATGTTTCGTTGAAGTTAACATTTTAATTGGAAATATAAATTAATACTGTGTTTTATTCTACAAGTTGTGGAAGATTATAATTTGTTCTGTAATAACTTGAAAATGTAATCCTAAATTGTATTTTATTTGCTGCTGTTGTTGTTGTTAATTTACGTCGCACTAGAGCTGCACAATGGGCTATTGGCAACGGTCTGGGAAACATCCCGGAGGATAATCCGAAGACATGCCATCACAATTTTGATCCTCTGCGGAGGGGATGTCAACCCCGCCTCGGTAGCCGGACGACCTGCGCGCGAAGTCGAGCACTTTACGGTAGCACAGTTTAACGAGGACCAATACCGCACACCCTCGGTCCCTCCGCAGACTGATCCAAGTGGTCACCCACCACTTGGATCACAGCCAGAGATGCCTGCTGGGAACCGCGTCTTAACGATCAGACCACTGCGGGATTGTATTTTATTTAATTTTAAATCTGAATAATCAAATTTAAACTTTTTTAATGCAAATTAGCTTTGTGAAATATCACTATTTCTGTATTAAAAATTTTTAATATCTTCAAAAACATTACAAGCATTCGAAGAGAATTTTAAACAACTTGCTTTATTTTTAATTTAAAATTCCGTCTACAATATATTTTTTCAATAAACAATTTTGTCTAAAACAAATTAATTTTGCTGGAGAAACTGTGCTTTAATTCTTCTACAATTTAAGAAGAAATTGAATAAAAGTTTAAAGAAAAAACTATTTTAGCAAACTTAAACACAAAAATAAACTCTTGAACTTGCTTATTATTTACTAATATTTTTTGATAAGAAAATATGAATGTTGTATATCGTCATTTGACGAATAATGAATCACTATAGTGATAATTTATTTAAAGGATTCTCGAAACTGTGAGTGTATAAAAGAATGGTTGAAACGATTAAAATATCAGTGAATGTTTGAATCGCTGAATAGGTGAATTAATCATTTTGTTAATCAGGGAGTCAATAAATCAACGTTTTATTCCATGAGTGATTTGGCAACTGGGTATAGCAATGAAAAAATGCATGAAGGAATATATATAAACCCTTTGATTTGTAGTTGTTTACTATCGTACTGTACTTAGTACGTTAGTAAACAATTACTACTTTTAAATATCTCCTACTCACTATTGCATTTCATTTTATTCGTACTTTGTTTTTAATTTCATACCTATTTTTTTTCTCTTAAACCCCCCTGTTTTTTACCAACATATCCAAGCTTTCCTTTAAAAAGGATTTTTGGACTTCAATAGCATTTTCACCTTTTCCTTACAGTCTCTTTCTCCCTTTAGTTACAGTTTTCATTTTTATTTTATTTTTGACAAGGACTCGTAAAATTCGTATAAACTGTACGCTTCTCAACACGTGTGAAACTCTTCTCTCTCCTCGCCGCTCGCACCACATTATACAAGGCAAAAACTTCACATACAAAGTCTTGAGTTATGCGAATTGTTCTACCACCGAATTTCACCTTACAGTTTCAGAATGTTTTACCTCAGACAACTGTCACAACATTAAGTCGCTTGTTTTCATACATTTATCATACTTTGTAATTAATCATACAATATAATTGCACAATGCGATTTTAATTCACATATTCAAGCAGGCGTTTGGTGACCATATTCAATAAAACCCTTTGCCTTGAAGAGAAAAATATAATAAAGGAAACTATAAACAAACGATGTAATCGAACTGAACTGTGAACTTTTGAACTTGTTGAGCTCTTTGCTTCAAAAATTCGGAAAATGAAAACGAAATTACTTAAAATAATGCAAGGAAATAGAGAAAGGTGATATATTGAACCCTCTTCTTTTGTAGCAGTTTTATAGTTTTTATGTAATTTGTTTCTACAGTGAAGAAGCGGATGGCAAAAATTTATGGGTTTCTTCAAAGAACAATCAATTTTTATTATGTTAAATCCGAAGGATCTTCTTAAAATGTCGAAAACAAAGTGTTCGGAAAAATACTTCTCCTAAAGCATTACCAAAGGAAAGATTATTTAGGAAAGAGTCTGAATGAGAAAATAGTTTGTTGTTTAAAAGTTTCTTAAAATAGTGAAGAAATGAGCTTATATTCATCTTTCTGGATATTTTAGAATATATTTATGCAAAGTGTCACTAAACTAATTTTTACAACAATTAGGGCGGAATATTGCACCATATTCTAATTCGAGTAACCTTATAGAAATGAGCAGGCCTTAGGGTAACCTGGATTGAAGGGTTTCATTAGAGAAAAAATGAGTTATTGACTTTTCTTTTACATATTGCACAGTTTACAGAGTAAAAGAAAATGAATTCCAGTCACCTAACCGTACATATATGATAAACTGTAGATAGTTTCCGATTTTTATTTTACTTAAATGTAAATTCTAGGCACTAAACTATAAAACGACAGTGATTTTAGCAATGGAAGCAACTTTCAGTGGAATGCAAAAGTTTCAGGCTAATAAATTTTTTATAAAATATGCCAGATTCTGGCTGTTTAAATGAGCAAAAAACATATATTTTTCGTTTTAATTATTATTATAACCAAATTCAAACTAAATCACATAATTATTTATTCATATTATGCATAGTATGATTTTCAGATTCTAAAACTAAAACAAAATGCAGTATTTAAAAAAAAATTTTTTTTCACGTCTCCAACCAAATTATAACTTCTATTTTATTTTTACTAGGTATAAGATGAAAATTATTATGACAAATTTAAAATGATATGACATTGAAACGCTTTCCTTTCAGTTATGTCACAAATCCTAGATCTTAATATTAAAAAAAGTAAAGTTTTTACAAGCAAAAATCTTTCCTCAAGACTTAATAAGACTGATTTTAATTAAATAAAGCTGGTTAGCGAGCTAAAGTTCATTTTAATTAATAATTAAACGTGTCAAGTAAATATTACTCATTTTAAATTTTTAACGTAAATACACATGGTTAAGCTGTTTTTTAAACTGTTATTTTAAAGTTTATTTTTGCTTTAATATGTTAGATCAGTGTATTATTTTAACTTAAAAAAATTTATAGCAGTTAAAGTTCGTTTCGTTTTGGTAAAAAAGTAACCTTCAAACGAAATTCATTGGCCTGCAATAATTAATAATAGTCTATGAGAGCACAGTTTGATTTCTGCAAATTTGCATTTTAAATTTATTATCCATCAAAAGCGCAATTGAGATAATGAGTATATTTTCATTTTTTTCCGTTTTTTTTCTTAGTGTTAGCACATGTTTTACTAAGCATTTTAATAATAACCTACGATACCATACGAACATGTAAGATTCAAAAATTAAATCCTCTCTCACATGAGCCATATCACTTTATTATACTTAGAAAATATCTTGCTTTTTGATTGTACGATTTTAAATCTCGGAATACTTAAATTTCTACTTGTTTAAAAAATATGGACCAGCTGGTCATCGAGAGAGGCTAGTAATAAATAAAATGTAAATCCTTTGTTCTCCACTCACTTAAATAGCCAAAATGCCGAAAAAAAGTTAGAAAAAAATGTTCTGGCTGAAGCCCTTTGAACGCCATTTATGTGCATTTAAGTTTTACTAGTGCTAAACTAATGAATGAAAATCTAAGATATTTTCGAAATTTCCTTCTTTATTCACTAATACCACGACATAACTACCCTGGCATTTTGGCGCTTAATACCATTCCACAAGACAGTGGTCATCTGGTTGGAAAAAGGGATTCAGGCTTCTATGTCATTTCCACGGATTGACACTGGTCGCATAAAAGGACCCTATTATGCCCCATTGTGCGATCCCTAATTCGTCATAATTTTAAATCTTGGTGTCGTACGTAGTGTGGCTAATTATAACAATATCGTTGACCACGTTTCAAAATTATAGGTAAATATTAAAAGAATTTTAGGTCATTATGTATACATTTAGAAAAAGAAAAAAATATTCTTCTATCAAAATTGGGTTATTTACATTACGATTAGGATCCTTTATGCCCTAACAATTCGTCTATAACTTTGGAGATTAAGGCCTCGTCTTCATATATATTGAAATAACAAATCGGTCCAAGTTTAATAATTATAGGTTTATATAAAAGCAACGTATAGCATTTTATGTATATACTGTGAACATAAGAAAGATTCATAAATTTTTGATTGTATCCGACACGCTTTCTCCATAAAGGGGAATATTGAGGAACGATAATGCACAATACTTTATTAAAATTACTATAGTGTAAAAAAACTTAAAATATGTGATTTTTAGTTCTGTAATAAAATTTAAAAAAAAAGGTGAGTAGCTAATAACTAGCCCTTCAATTATTTGATACTACGGCAAAGCACCCCGGGATTCGAATTCGCACTCTTGGGATTAGTAGCTTGGCGCTTAAATAGTCTCAGCGTCAGAAAACAATTCAAGAGTTTTGATAATAATTAAAAAAAATTGAAATAAGAATTTGTAGTATTGAAAAAGCATATTTGTTTAAGAAGTTATTCCCCTGATATGCGAGTCAATTATTTGCGCTTAAATTATATGTTAATTTGAAGCATCGGGAGCTTAATCTTTCAGATCTAATCTGTTTCAACACAAGAAAACCTATTAGAATACTCCAATTGAATAATTTTTAATTTGTTATTTAAGAATCTGTAAAGAAACAAAATAATCGAAATTTATTGCAAATGAGGTGTAAAGGTTGGTGAGTGAAGTATTATTCAAAATATTTACATAATCTTATTTGGAAATCAAAATAATGCTATAATTGAAATTATTTCTCAAGAACGTGTTCTATAAAATATATCTATAAAATTATCTATTCTATAAAATTATCGTATAGTCCTTTTTATAAATCAATTAAACAAAAAAAAAATTTTTGAAAGCGAAAATTATTCTTTCCATTGAATTCTATGCAAACATTAACGTACAATTATATTTATTAGTAATCCTTATTAATTTTCTTAAATCAATTCATTTTATTTCGGATCTCATTACAATAATCTCAGCAAGATAAATTTAAGGCGCAATTAAGGTAGTTAGTAGAAATTAAAATGATAATGAGGTTTGGAAAAGCTCGTTAATTTTGTGAGAAATGTAGAAGTGGAATTTGTGATAAAAACAGAAGATAGAATGTGTTTAGATGACTAACGACCTCTAATTGCCTATCAATAGCAAATAATTTGTTCGAACAATCTTTATAAATTTTATTTATAGTTTAAATTCTGTCTGGTTTCTTGGATATTTTAATTCAATTCATACATTTGTAGGCTATTAAGCTTTTATAATTGAACCCTGCATTCAATTTTGCTGTTTTGAATATTACATGCAAATTTCTTATTGTATAGTACACTAATTCTTTCTTAACTGTGAGTTGGCTAAAGAATTTTCTTGTTGATTTGCTGGAAGTGTAGAATAAAATAACTATTCATTTTATTTAATTTTTGAAAAATAATAGTCATGGTTGTAATTAATTCGATTATGTATTTTGTTAAAAAAAAAACAATTATTATATAAAAATTTAAGAGTTAAAAGTAACAGCAACAAGATAGCGCTTTAAGCACAACACAAGAAAAACGCGTCAGTGTTTTACTGCACTGGAACGGTTCAAATATTTTTAGGTATTTTAATTTATCTTTTGAACTTTTTTACATGTTTCAGAAAGATATTTTAAATAAAGGTGATCGTTTTAAATTATTTATTGCACATGTTACTGTCAATGTATAGTTTGTGACTGGTTTTCCGTAAACTAACAAATGCTTAATATACTATACTAGAACAACGCAATGCTTGTAATATCAATCTTAAATTATAATCAATTAATACTTTGCCAATTAATTGTAAATATTCTACTCACAAAATGAAAATTTTAAAATTTATACAGTGCCAATTTTAATACATGAATCTTAATACACTCCTGGTCATTAAAATTGCTACACTAGGAAGGAATGCCAATAACTGAATGATATTTATTTGGCACATACATTGTAGTTGGAAGAACAAGTGATAAAATTTTCAGGATCTTTCTATAAGTTAAATTTAGTAATATCGGTAATGGTAACAATTGTTAAATAATGAGCAATTTTTAGAATATAAATTTCTTGAATATTAAAAAAACGCAGTTTATAAACTAATGACATATAATTTTTATAAACTAATAATATAAAATAATAAATACAATTATATCTGTAATTTTCACTCAGACATTGTCATTAGTTTAATTAAAATAAATTAATTATAAATAAGACACTGTTATAAATGGCAGCTTTATTAATTAAAATAAGGGTATTATTAAAGATGATTAGTTCCTTTCAAAAACATTGCATTGTTTTTTTATATGTTACTTATATTAAATGAAAAAAAATTACATTTGTAATTCTAAAAACTGTAATGATACAAACTGGAATAAAAATGGTTAGATAATAGATTATTTTCGAGACAATTTTTTTTTTTAAAATTTGAAAAAAGAATTTTATCAATAAGTGAAAAATATAGAATGAAATTAATAAATATATTCTGATATTTTATTTATTAGCACTCCGATATTTGATTTAATTTTCATTATCAATAAATTGTAGATTTTATTAAAATAAAACCTACAAAATATTGATTGTTGCCTATTGATTATAAATAATAGATAGTTAATAATAAAAGCTTAATTAACTGAATTAAGGATATGATTAAAAAGGAAATGCGTCTTTCACCTATTTAAATAATTAGAGAGAATAAAAAAAACAGAATGCAAGGAAGTTGTACAGTCATTACAATTACCTTTTGTTTATTTTTATTCTTTTGGAAACTACATTGTTCGTTAATTATTTCTTCTTTTTTTTCCTTTTAATGTACGTCAAGCAGCGGCCCTTTTTTTTCTGTTACAACCCCGATGGATAAATACGGGAATAATTTTATATATATATATATATATATATATGTATATATATATATATATATATATATATATATATATATATATATATATATATATATGTATATATATATATATATATATATATATATATATATATATATATATATATATATATATATATATATATATATATATATATATATATATATATATATATATATATATATATATATATATATATATATATATATATATATATATATATATACAGGGTGGTCCCGAATTCATGGTACAAACTTCAATGGTAGGTACAGGACATTGTAACAATGATTTATTGTATAGGAATGTATAGTCGCAAGTGACGTGGTGAGGCGTAAACTGGAGAAATAACGGCCGAAAGGAAAAATAAAGATTTTATTGAAAGCGTTGTTGACAAGTGTCATGTTTACAGTAAGTGTTCAAAATTGCGTCCACCAGAATCGATACATGCTTGACAACGTCGGTGGAGCCATTGGCGTACACGTTCAAAGATGCCTGGTATTTCACGCACACCTGCAGCAGCTACAGATATGCGAGCGACGAGATCCTCATCTGAGTCACCTGGAGTCTCATAAACAAGATGCTTTAGATGTCCCCATAAAAAGTAATCGAGGCTCGATAAATCGAGAGATCGGGGTGGCCAAGGGATTGGTTCACCACGCCCAATCCATCGAGCACCAAACTGCACACTACTGCCCTCTACTGGCAATGATACCAACCGATCATTCCATTTCTCTTTCCTTTTCTTTCCCCTGTTTACGCCTCACCGCGTCACTTGCGACTATACATTCCTATACAATAAATCATTGTTACAATGTCCTGTACCTACCATTAAAGTTTGTACCATGAATTCGGGACCACCCTGTATAAGCATCAAAATATTAAAAAAATACATTCATATCAAACGAAAATTCTGAACACATCAATCAAAAAGACGATTGTTAGACCTCACTATTTTAATATAAATTTCACTCAGTCACTATTCACTAAGTAAGTCACTATTAATCATGTAAATTTCCCTTGGCATCAAACCTAGTCATGGTTATTACTGTTATTATTATTATTTTTTACCCATTGTCAAAAAGAGTATTAGTTGGGATTTCATGCCGTCTTCACTTTTCATCTACAATAATCCAGAGTAATAGTAAACAGTGCACATGCGTTGCTATGGTGACCGCTGCTGTTTGATAATTTTTTTAGAATTCTCTTTTTTCAATTCTAGTTTTGTTATGCATTACGCTGAAGAATTTATTTTTCCCCAGAGAGATCCCTTAAATTCTTCTTGAGTTGTGAATAAAAGAGAATTTCATCATTTGAACGATATATATAAATAAATATATTTTTTAATTAAGAATCAGCAATTCTAACCGACAGTTCAGACTGGATCATTTTCAATACTAATTCAGGTGAATATCACAGATAAAGAGGATCTAAACTGATAGACACGGTTCCAAAAGTTAGAGCTGAAGCAAGAAAAAAACGATACCAATGCTTAAACTTACCGAGGCTGAGAAAGCCAAAGCTAAAGAACGTAGACGGGAAGACCTTAACGCTTCACAGAAACGGAAAAACGAAAGGATTCCGTTCGCAAACGCAAGCATGAAGCTCGTCCCTCATAAAAGTACCAAAGTGGTTGAGTGAATTGAACCCTACCGAAGAGCGAATGGTGGCTCTCCGAACCTCTTTCATGCAAATACGAGAACTGGATGTTGATCACCAGTTAGGGATAAAAGGATCCATTGTCAACGTACCCAATAACTTCCACAAGACCGTAGGCCGTCTTCCACGCAAAATAAATCATTCATTCACTATTCACGTAAAATTGAAAAAAAACTAGCTTTCAAATCATATTTCATGCATGAACTTGTGAATCTGAAACGGGTGTATGATGCAAATTACAATCTCTATCAAACACCATTGCACCAATCTGACAATTTTAATATTGATTTCGATTGGCTGTTAAATGTCTATTCAGTCATCAAAAGAATTTGCACAGAATGTGTCTGAGCTGCATTTAAACATGTCTGCAAAATTGTGTACCGAGCAGTTCAGGATTAACAGTTAAAAATGTCCAAGATGAAAACATAATAAAGTTTCGTTTCCAAAAAAATTAGACATCAACCATTCTGCCAATGGGTAACATGTGATCGCCTTGCGGCGATCACAATTTTCTTCATTTTGCAGTGGATCGTATTTGTTTTTTTTTATTTCATCTACCTCAAAAGCTACTTAGCTGATCTTTTTAGCTTTTAAATGTTACAGTAGTTCAAATGCTATCCAGCTAAATCTCAATATGGATATCATTTTATCTTTTTAACTAGGATTATAAAAGTTTATTTTAAGCATGCTTATAACACTTACTAATAGGTGTTGATGTCATTTGGTTTCTATATTTAAAGTATCAATAATCAAAAGTAATCAAAAGTTTCATAGTGCAAATCACTTATAGTTTATGTGATAGTGTGATTATAGATTATGTGAAATATAGATTTATGTGGGCCAAATAACCTAAGATACTCAACAGATTTATATATATATATATATATATATATATATATATATATATATATATATATATATATATATATATATATATATATATATATATATATATATATATATATATATATATATATATATATATATATATATATATATATATATATATATATATATATATATATATATATATATATATATATATATATATATATATATATATATATATATATGTTTGTGTGCGTTATGTTAAATATTTCTCAAACTGTAAAAACGTTTTATTTTCATTCATAGAATCCTTAAGATATATCCCTACCTTGATTCTCAAATAATGCTACATTTAAATGCTGCAGGAGATAATATAAAAGTTATAACTCTTCGCACAGTACTTAATAAAAAAAGCCGTATCTTTAACTCGATAGCATTAATAGAGTTTATAGCGAACATCGAAGAAGATAAAAGAGCCAATAATCCTAAATAAAGATGAAGAGGGACCAGCTTTTACATTTTATGATTTCATCTATACATGCAATAGGCCGATCCCTTTACATTCCCTAGTGTCTGTCTGTTTTATGTAAGTCCCGTGAAGCTTAAGTGATTCCGTTCGACGCGCCGAGAAATGAGACAGTTTATTTTTATTGTTTAGCTTACAAAACGATCATTTTTCTTTAAATGAAAGGGTCAAATGATCATACTAAAATACATTTCAGTTTATAGCAAACCTTATTCGTTTTTATGCTCGCAGTATGTTTTTAGAACATATGTAAATCAAGCTTACTAAACTGTATGGTGACAGTAAAATAATAATAATTAAAAAAATAATAACTTGTTTCGATTTAACTTTTTTTTTAGCTACAATCGAAAATTCAAAATTTATTTATTTTTATAAATTTAAAATGAAAAATACTTTTGATGTTCGCAAGATAGACATACTTTTTCACTAGACATGGGTGTAAATGTGTGCTTTACTTTTTAACATCAGGTTTATATTGTTAGCTTGTGAAATATTTATTAATATAAACCTTCTTAAGAGAAAATCCCGAATGAAGGAGATGAAAAACATAGTAAATAAATTTTAGGAATTTTTATCAAACAGTTGTATTTTTAGTACATAAAGTTTGTTTATATATTAAAATACCACTCGTTTCCAAAGTTTAGATAAATATTTTATTAGTATAAACTTTTTTGGTATTCGGAAAAGAGAGAAAAGAATCTGGAGGCTAAATACAGGCAAGAAGATTTTATATAATTATCAGAACATAAAAAAAAAACTATCAGTTACGTTTCAATAAAATATACAAATTTAGATTTAATTGAAAATGTTTTGAGGAGGACATTTTAACAAATTATCCAATAAACACAATAATGTTAGTTAATTCCTCAAAAGAATGAACAAAAAGTAATTTGTTACAAAATCATTTATTATTATACTTTTTATAAGGAATTACAAGGTGCATTTAATTAAATTTAGGTACAAATGAGGATTTATTTTCGGCAATGAATAGAGTAAGATGAGTTGCGTAAATAGTTAATATAGTTTACCTTTAATAGATTACTAATAAAGCAATGGTGCACTAGGAATATTCTCACTTAAAATATAACATGTTCTTTAGTTGGAGTAAATGCCCAATATTTTTATATGCATTAAATAGTAAGTTAATATAATACCAGCAATTTAAAGGATATCTTTTCTTACAAAGAAAAAATAATAATTACTTTGGGGAACACATTTTTTGCTGCACTTATACAAAAAATTTATCTTGCCTTTTTTGGTTATGGGTACTTCAAAACTGAAAATAATTTTACTCCTAGATCTATAGAATTTCTTTAAATGATATTTTTGTAGTATTTTTTAGACGAAAACAAGTCCAAATGTTTTATATATTGCAGGGGCAGCATAAATGTTGCAACAAACTTCTAAAGAACTTAAGATCTATCATTAGGATCTCTTCTAAGAAATATCATCAGGAATTGCATAGGAACCCACTCTAGTAAATGTCGCCGTAAGCGGCTAATTGTGCTTTCCAGTTCTAACCTGTTGAGAAACACATGAAGAAAAAGTTCATAACAGAGAAGAGTCCGTAGTGGCGTATGGCGATATTACTGGGCATAGACTCCAATGCAATTTTAATCCTGATGAAGTGCCTTAACACCACTGGAAGTATGCCTCAACATTTATGAGACTTCCTGCTGTATATAACTTTAATAAACTTGTATATTTGGACAAAAAATAGACTGGAAGTGTCATTTATGAAACTGAATCTTGGAGAGAAAAATAGATTGCAGATGAACGACTTAAAAATATCCACGATCCATTAAAAAAATCTTGCAGCAGAAAAAAAATTAAATCAGACGTTATTATATGGGTTGCCAAGTCGTAGAAAATTTGTGGCTATTGTATTAGTTTCTTACTAGACAATTTTGCCGATATTTTATTATTTAGAATGCACGAAAAATGTTTGAAATATACATTAATTTCAACTTTACCGGATGATTTTAGGATTTATATAGAATACCAAATTTCATATAAGGATAGCATATTGATATACTTATATATATTTTCAATAACCATTTTATAGAATGTCTGACGTGTGATATTTTAATCGCTCAGATATTACCGGTACTTTTAGTCATTCTACAGAGTTTTTAAAGAAATGTGGGATGCATCAAATGTTTCTAACTTTTCCGGATGGCTGTATACATTATATAGAATACCAAATTTATTTCATTGACGGTAACATATAACTAATATACAATATGGAACAAAGCTGCACTAACATGAATAGATATTTGAATAATATTTTTAAAGAAACGAAAGTTAGTAAAAAATTCATCACCAAATGTTATAATTAAATTTTACTTTAAAGTTTAGACGCAATATAAGTTTATGAAAGTTTACGAAGAATTTCAATATTTTATCTTGCTTTTAGGTATCTTGCCTTTAGATATCTTGCCTTTAGATATCTAGTTTCAAAGTTTCGGCCTATTTTATAGCCCAAAATACAAAAGTAGTCGGTAACTAGAGGACGTGAATATATTACGGTATATCAAATCATTTTTTATTGACAGTAGATTCATGTTTGGTCTTTGAAACGTGAAAATATTTTTAAAAAAACTCATTGGTAAACAACGTTGTTAGAAGAACAAAGTTTCCTAAAAGCTTCTAAACTGATCACTTTAGGTGATATGAGACAGTAGTCATGTAGAAGGGCGTAAAAGACAAGTTACTAGGTAAAAATCTATTTGAATAATATATTAAAATATTGCTTAATATAGGGTATGTTTACATTTTTGAAGACATGTGAGACGTTTTGAATAATATCGAACTATAGAGACATTTTTCGTAAGTTTGTGGAATGGACCGAAAGCATTTTTCCATCCAAACATCACTTATTCAGGCAGGAAAGATCTGCTCCTGGTATGAAAATTTTAATAAAAAATAAATGTTATAAACCATACCAATTTTTTTGTTTTTCAATTTTTTCTGCATATTTTCTGTACAGTTTGAAAAACACGGCTTAAATCTAAATTTTTACAGATATCTCAATTAGATTACTAATAAATAGCGTTCAAACATAAAATAAAAATTAATCCATTTTGAAATAATAGGATGAAAATTAAGAACTTAACATATCAAAATTTGGTATATTTTATAAATTTGAATAAAATTTAGAAAGCTGATTAGCAGGTAGCCGAACTCAACGTAGCCGTATAAGACAAAGACTTTATCCACCATACTGAACAAACAGCTACCTACTAATAAAATAATTACAATGCTATGAAATGACTAAACAAAATAAATTTCATGTCATGCTCCGTATTTGTTCACTGAGAAACTAGGTTGTAAGTGTGAACAAAGTCTCAGGTTATTTAAAAGAGTCTCATGTCTTCCTTTCTGAATTTATGCAGGAATGTTTTATAGACTGTTTAAAAGTTACTTTTTCAAAATTAGCATTTTACATTTTTATACATTAAAAAAAAATATGGTCAGAGATTCCTGAATATGCTAAAATTTACCGTGTTCTTGGCTGCATGGGAAATCCAAAAAAATCTCGGTAATTTTTTCTAATGTGCTTTGGTAATGATTTTGGTAAAATTGACAATCAAATATGTGTTTATTTTATGCCAAAAATTTTGATAATGATGTAAAATTTGGTAATTTTATCATTATACCTTAGAGAATAGTATAAAAGCCATTTATTCGGATTTATTTACTTTTCAGGTAATTTATTTTTTATTAAATGTACGGCAATCAGAACTATAATTATAATTCTAGAATTTCAAACAAACCATTACCATATGATTTGAAAAATTACAAATTAAATAATTGAAAAACAGTATATTTTGATTTTATTAACCAGAATTATGTTTTTTTAAACGAAATATTACCATATAGAATGGTAATTTTATTATATTCTTTTTCTCTGTGCACAGATAATCGACTGTGTTACATAACTAATTTAAGAAAAACATTTTTATAATATAAATAAAAAAGAAAATTAATATCAGAGCAGAACTACTGCATTAATATGTAACATGGATATTTTAATAACATGAAATATTTGCATTTCCCCCCTTGTATTTCATTCAGGATATCTGCAGTTCTCTAATGAAATTCACTTTGGAATGATAGTTTCCTTATGTGTGTTGTTTGGATGGGGCAATAAAATGGAAGGAAGAATAGTTCCCTTAAATTGTGAAGAATATCGTGAGTAGATGGTCAGAATGTGACTTTCTTGTTAGGTCGACCATTTTGTGACACATGAACGATCTGCATCATTATTCTAACTTAATGCCTATTCTTATACTTTAGGATCCGATATTTTATACAGATTGGCCCTTAAGTTGGAACGCTATTAATATTTCTGGAAAGACTTCATATCGAAGAAGTGTTACTCTTTTTAGATTCCTACTATTAGTTCACACTCTCCCTATATCTTGTTCAAATTTTCAATCGTTAATAAAATACTTTTTATTCATCCACCCAAGTTCAAATATAATTTTTTTTGAACTTGCAGTGGATTACACTTGATGTTAATACAATTTTTTTTCAAATATAAGTTCATTAATTAAATAGAGATGAGCGAACGAAATGAGATTTTCTGATGGGCTAAGCGTTAGTCATTGTTTTAAATATTACTATAAGCTAATAAGTTTTTCGCATATTTGAAAAATAACATCAGTGAGAATTTCAAACTTATAGCTCTATTTGAACAAAAAAAGTAGCTTATTGCGTGAATTTAAATATTTAATTATTTTATATTCTCTGTGTCAGATAAAATAAATAAAGAACATTAAGTGGTAGCACGTGTTGTCCACGTCACCAAATTTATACTTTTATAGTTGTCTGATACCACGCGCTTTTTTTATTTTTGAATTCCTACTACGAGAGTTGCTATTTATATTTCTGGCCTTGGCAACAGTAAGTGTTGCCAGGCGACCGCAGACGAATTTAATCGAAAGTTTGATATTTTTAAACATAAATTCAGCAGACAATTTACCATTATAGCTTCATTTGTGTTGTTGACAGTAAATTTAAAAGTTCTTCTCTTTCAAAAAATGGAATTGAATCGTGAACATTTTCGTGCCATTATTTTTCATAACTTTCGACGTGGATGGTCAAGACAAGAGTGCTTTGATGAACTTAATTCTTTATTCAACGATAAGGCGCCATCCTGCAGCACTGTAAAAAATTGGTATAACGAATTTAATCGTGGTCGATGGTCGATCCAGGACGAATCCCATGCAGGTCGTCCAAAATCCGTTGTTGTGCCAGAAAAGATCGATGCTGTGCGTGAACTGATAAAGCAAGATCGTCATGTGACATACCCAGAGATAGAGGCGTCTTTGGACATTAGTATGACTAGCATCAATAAAATATTGCATGAACATTTGAGCGTAAAAAAATTTGTTCGCGTTGGATCCCGCATAATCTGACAAACGCTCAACAAAAAAAAGGCTCGTGTCGATTGGTACAAGGAAATGTTGGAAAAATACGTTCAAGGTACATCAAAGGCTGTGTATAACATCTACACAGGTGACGAATCATGGATCTACACAGGTGACGAATCTATGCATATGATCCGGAAACAAAACAGCAATCAACTGTATGGGTCTTCCAAGACGAGGCAAAACCAACAAACGTTGTTCGAGGAAGAAGCACATCGAAACAAATGATTGCCTGTTTCTTCGGCATTAACGGTCATGTGGCAACAGTGGCGTTAGAGCAACGCAGGACGGTCAATTCTGTATGGTACACGACCATTTGTTTGCCAGAAGTCATCGGAGAAATTCGAAAAAAGCAGAAGAACAGGCGAATCATTCCTCATCATGACAATGCGAGCTCTCACACATCGACTCAAACAAAGGCATTTCTGACGGAGCGAAAGATCGAACTGATGGGTCATCCGCCGTACAGCCCTGATTTGGCACCCAATGATTTCTTCTTATTCCCACACATCAAAAATAAATTACGTGGACAACGATTTTCGACCCCAGAAGAAGCGGTTGATGCATTCAAAACGCATGTTTTGAAGTTACCTCAATCGGACAGGAAAAAGTGCTTTGAAAATTGGTTCAAACGCATGCAAAAGTGTATTGCTCATCATGGAGAATATTTTGAAAAACAATAAAACCAATTTCGATTCTACATGTTTGTTTTTTCATTATTAGACCAGAAAAATAAGTAGCAACCCTCGTATTAGTTCACACTCTCCGCACACCTATTTATATATCGTGTTCAAATTTTCAGTTGTACTTTTATACTTTTTATTCATCCATTTAAGTTCAAAAAAATTTTTTTGAACTTGTAGTGGATGACACTTGATGTTAATAATTTTTAGTTTGATAAAATGAAACTAAAATAAAATTTTTCTCTGTTGACCTAAGTAGGAATTGAATTAATTTCTTTTATATTACCTCTTAAGAGTGATATCGATCTACATTTGTTAACATTAAGGACTTCAGATAATCGTTAATTTTAAGAATTGATTAGCTGCTTAAATAATCCAGAACTCATGTTTACTAACACTAATTTTCTTATATTTAATTATATTAGTTTCATTTTTGTAAAAATTAGTTTTTTTCTTTATAAAAAAATACATTTTTATTTCTTAAATAAATTCATTTTATATTCATTTCTATAATTGTTATATCTATAAATTTGGAATATATAGAGCTTCTCAATAATTCTAGATTTATTGAATGGTTTGCCATTTAGAGCAAAAAATGAGAGAATAATCCTTAAAGATAAAGAAAACATGCTAGGATAATCCTTAAGGATAAATCTCAGACTATCTCTTCACTGTAAACTATTCCATATCAAATTTCGGTGTAAATAAGTAGAGAACTTTTGGGGGTATCATCCGTAACATTTTGTATACCCTACTGTAAAATCTACTTTTACCGTAATGTATTATACCGTACTTTTTAAAATTATATATATTTAATTAGAATGATTTAGTGATTTTACGGTCATTATTTTCGTAAGCAATACGGTATATCAAATGTTTGCTCAGTAACATAATATGCTGGAATTTTTTACCGTAATTTGATCCTAATTCTTTTAGAGTGGAACAGCTAATCATTGTTGCTCTATTGTAGCTTCAGAAACAAAATTAAAGCCGATCTAATGCTATAACATCAACTCAATGCTTCATGTTTGCTACCATTGTTAACGTTTAAATGAAAAAAAAAGCATTTAGTTAAAGATTTGGTAAAATTCTATGAAAAAATGAAGCTTAAGAAGCATTTTTAGATTTTTATTTAAAAGAATTTTAATGGAGTGACTTATTTAATCTAATCCCTAGAAAATTGATTTCTTATTAATTCCGTATCATTAGCAAACTATTTTCGTTTTATCCCTAAAAGTAAAATTTCTATTGTACCGTTTAAGTTACATTTATCTTTAATAAGGTTACATTTATCATAGTTTTTAAAATAATAATTTTAAATTTTACTATAATTTTTATGTATTTTAAATATGTGACATTTTTAATGTTAAGCATATACACATTTCCCATGAGATTTTATGCAAATTTAATGAAGTGATCGTTACAGTTATTAAGCACTCTTTTGCTAATAAACCTGCCTAATGAAAATTCTCTTTTTCTGCAAACTATAGATAAATTCGTCTAAAAGATACACATGATATCAATATTAATTGCATTACAAATCTCAAAAGAATAAAATGGTTAAGGGGAATGCGGAATAATTTTAATTTAATTTCATGATTAAGTTAAATTAAGCTAAAGAAAAAGCAATGATGAATACACACATTTAGTACAAAATTTGTTTTTGACTGAAACAATTTGACTTAAGAAATTAAAACATAAAAATAAATTTTGCATTAAATAAATTGTAACAAATTTCCAAAAACTTTGCTTTTATTTTTTTTCACTCTATTTTAAGTAAATCAAATGTAATTAAAGATTTTTTAATCGACACATAGACTCATGACAAAATTATTTAGTTTTCAAATTATGTAAGCATTATTCACATTATGTTCTATTTTTTAGGTTAGTCTACGAAATATATTATTTATATCTCAAAAAATTTAATCTCCCTAAACATACTTAGAATCTTTCTATTGAGCGAGTAAGGAAGTTTTTTTTATTTTTAATTTTAGTTTATTTTTAATTAAGGTTCCCCGCTTAATTTTACTTTTTTGCATAGTTGCTTTAATATTTAAAAATGTAAGCATTATTACACTTTAATTTATGCTTTTTCCGAGTTGATTTATGTTTAATTTTCGATCATTAAAATAGATCCAAATATGAGAAAGATTAGCTTTGACATTAATTTTACTTTTTGCTCTTCTAATGTCTCAATAGCTTCTTGTGATATTTGCGCTGTGCAGAGAGGGTACCATATATGGGAGAATGGCTCGTGATTGATATGCTAATATTGAAATGGAAATACTGATCTCAAAGACGCATCTCACTCTGGACGTCCAGTTGATGGTGAAGAAGAGTGATTCAACTTATTCTTTTTCGGCTAATAAAGTATAACATAGTTTTGGTAAATAAAAATTTTACACTTTCTGGTTCATTTTGACTTCAAAACAATGCAAATTGATTTCGTAAAATATAAATAAAAATTCTTCAATTTTTTAAAAGTGTGTCTGTAAACAGATACTTTAAGATAAACAAAGTTTATTCTATGTAATCTAAAATTGCACAATAAAAATATATTGATATTTTAGATTAAATGAGAAAACAGCACAAATTATTTTAATTTCACTCATAAACTCAGCATTTCACATGAAAATGTTTTACTTTTTATGTATGCTAAATATCGCAAAATTTGCTCGAAAAAAAATGGGTTTTTGTTGATTTTACCTTTGATATTTTGTTTGTTTACAATTTATTCGTACGAGCACATAGCTGAACTGACAAACTATACAATTTAACCATTGCACAAGAATTTAACTCTAAACAATACAATTTACGTCTTGACATTCAACAATGCTAAAACATGATAAAACAGTGGAAAAACGCATTTTGTTCATGAATGAAATAAAATTAAAAGAATGAAAAGCTATTAAATTTGAATAAAAAATATGTCAATTTAAAAAAAAAATTCTTAAAGTACAAAAATTATTAGTATACAAAATTTATAAGTGTACAAAACAGTAGGTTTACTAAGGTGAGAGGAAATTAAACTTTACTGTACCGAGTACCGTTATTTTAAGTTTTAATATGCATTGCATTTTATTTATTTATTTATTTTTTAATTTTAAATCGAAATATTTTGCCAAAATCAGTAATATCTTCTTCAAGTAATTAATTCTAGATTTAAATGATGATCGTGAATAATTTCAATAACAAGCACAAACATTACTTTATTCTATATATATAGTGCGTTGCGTTCTCTAAAATTAATATCACAAATATTAGAAGAAAAAAAACAAAATACTTATTATTTGATCGCAACAGGGAAGGGTTTCCTTAGCGTGTTCAAGCTCATTATATTTTGGCCCAGAATATTGAAGTTCACCTCCAAATACCACAATTCTGGATCATTCACGCGAGTAAAGCATCAAGAAGCGGAGGAATGATCTTACTCTTTGATTAACGCATCGTCTTTGTTTTCTTTTATTCAATAGAGTATTTGTTATGAAGGGAATAGGATAACATAGATTTTCCGGTTAAGTCTTAGTTATCTCTAAAAGTTTTTGTCATTTAATTACTAAACGTTGCAATAAAATATACCTATATCATGTCAATTATAAAGTATTCAAACATTTCTAACTACTAGACAGCAAGTGCCGTTAATTACATAGTATATATATATATATATATATATATATATATATATATATATATATATATATATATATATATATATATATATATATATATATATATATATACTATGAACATAAGAAAACACGAAGAAAGTTAAGAAAAACAAAAAAAAAAAAATTCTGAGTGCTCCTCACACTATTGTATCAATATATTTTGCTTTGGCTATATTGATACAATATCAGAAGGCACTCTTTTTTGCGGATATAATCGTGTGGGCTGATGAAAAGATTATATCTTTATTTCCGATTTTTTTTAAATAAAATTTCATTCTTTTCTTTCTTTATTTATTTTTTAAGCTGTTGTTTGTTATTTTTTTACTTATTATTTCCCCACCTTTTTTCATACGTCTATAACTTTTCTTTGTTTTATCTTCATTTTGAACTTATATATTATTTTAAAATATATATATATATATATATATATATATATATGTATATATATATATATATATATATATATATATATATATATATATATATATATATATATATATATATATATATATATATATATATATATATATATATATATATATATATATATATATATATATATATATATATATATATATATATATATTAATGTACTTCTCACTTTTCTAATAAGTTTTGGAAATATATATGTTTTGGAAACATTTTTTTTTAATAATAAATACTGATAATACAATTACTATTTCATTCATCAATTTATAGAAATATGCATAGGTGCAATGACTAGAGATATCAAACATGAGACATTTTATTCAAAACGAAAACATGGTGAATTGAGCGAATTTGACTATATAAATAAAATATTATTTTTATGAAAAAGTAACATTTATTAAATTTGAACTGGAGCATTATAATTTATTCAATTGTGATAAATAATATTAATGATTTAAAAATAATCAAGACTTAAAATAATTCACTTTGCCAGATAACAAAAAAGCATAAAGGAAGATAAAATTGCTTTTATTATTTCTACATCAGTTTCTTCCCTTTAGAAAAACTAATAATAATTACAGAAAGCAAATAGTGTTTTGAAGAATTTTAATCAACTGCATCGAAACTCCATAATAAAGAAAGCATGCTTGTTTGCTTTTTAATTAATTTTTGAGAAAGATAAATTTTTCAAAAGATTTTACTAACCTATGATCTATCTATCTAAGCATTTTATTTGTGTTGGTATAAATTTATAATTACTACATTTAAAAAAGTTGATTTTAAAAAAAAAAGAAAAAAACTTTTATTTTTCTAATAATGATGTTTACATTCAATTGTTTAAGTATAGAAAGATAGCTTCTTATTCTTTTAATAAAAAAATTTCATGTTTAGAATTCTTTCAGTGTCAATGGGTACATGGCTATTTTCAATTAATTAAAGAAACATTAGTATAGAGAAACGAGAGTTTAATATAGACATAATTGTAAAAAGAAATAATAATCTTTGATTTAAAAATAAAATAAGTAAAATCAAATAAGGATTTTCCAATTAAATACGATATTTACGTTCATTTATTTTCACGTATCAATAACATATTTTTAAAAAAATATATCTTTTATACTTCATATTATTAAATATATTTATAAATATATATTTTTTTACATATTTTTGTATTTGGTTTTGTATAACTGCTCGGTATTTTCATTTAATTAGAGAATCAATAATAATTTTTTTTGTTTAAAATATTTTTATGTTATTTCATAACCGGCGTTGAATAGCTGACTCAATTCTGAGTTTACGACTATCATTGATGAAATCGGTTGCTGAAAGTTTTGATCCAAATCCAGAAGACAATAGCACACTTGAATTAAGCATTGAGACAAACTAGCCTGCGCGGAGAACTAATTGATGGAACTAGCCTAGATTTGCGTTAGGAAAACCTCTAAAAACTCTCACAGTTAGACCGGCGGTAAAGGGATTCTAACCCCTGGTACGTCTTCCGCTGGAAATAATTTAGGTCAGCAGAGTAATCGATGCGAGCCGCAGCAGAATTCGTATCAGCAAGTCATCACTGGGAATCGAACCTTGTTCACCTTATTGAGAGTCAACCGCTCTATCCCCTGAACCACTGTGGCTCTTTTTGAAATACTGTCAAAATTTCTCCAGAGTTAAAATGCTAAACTATAAGTAATACTGATTGAAGGAAATTATGTAACATGATACTTAAAGAAAGCTGATTTTCACATGATCGTACAAGATCATCACGTTAATATTGAAATAGAACGAAATTGAACCTTTTTCAATGACATATATGAACTACTTTCGCATTAAATGGGAATGAAAATCAAATGAAAAAAATGAGTATATTTTTAGAGAAAAAATGAGTATATTTTCAGTACCCACAAATTATTTCTAAATAATACTAAATAATATATAAGGACGTATTGTTAAATTTACAACAATATTATCTTGATCAAAACTTCATTCGATTCAAAAATATACAAGTAGGAAATAGCAGTCGATATATTTCAAGAGCTTCAAAAATTGGCGCTCATTTTCAAGACCTACCAGACGTGAATGAAAAGAATCAAATCTTTTTTGTTTCTTCTCATTCACGTTTGGCAGGGCTTCAAAAGGGGTGAATATTTTTGAAGCATGTCGAATGCTATTTCCGATTTGTAAATTTTTGAAGAAAATGAAATTTTTAATTAGGTATTATCTCACTCAAATTCTTGGGATCATACAATTTACAACAATAATAAATTCATTAACTATTTAAGCATTTTAATCTCATTTCTTAATTTTAAATATTAAATCAGTTATTCAAATTCTATGTTATATTACAAAATATTACTCCATTGAAACTTAACTTGCATCTGATAAATTTATTTAGAATTTTTTTGAGATACATAAAAATACTTTAACTTTTACTGAAAGCTAACAAGCTTATATAACGTGAGAAACATATTAAATTCCTTTTTATCTTTTCATTAGTGAAGTTAATAATGTAAAGAAAGACATCAAACTCGTCTATTTAATGTTTTATTTAAAAAAAAATATGCAGCAGTTTCCTTATATGTGAAATAAACCATTAAGTTCTCTTGTTGTTCTCAGTCTTTCTCTTTCTTGTACATGTATATTTTAATTCCATAAAGACATCTTTAATGTATTTCTGCAGTTTCACTACAGTCGAAATATAATATGTTTTAAACCATGAAAAATGGAATTAAATGTAAAATGTAATTAGAATTTGTTTCGCAGCAAGCAAAAAAGTATTCGCGTTTCTTTGACATATTTCAGAATGCCAAGGAAACACGAATTACGAAAGGTAATGCGCATTAAAATTGGAAGGTAAGGTTGAAATATATAAAAAGTACGTATGCTTAGAATATTATTATTTTTACAAAATTCTGAAAATTTGCATTTTTAGCATAAAAAATTAAGCTATAAAAATAGAGAATGTAATATAAAATTACCCATTCCATTTACATTCAGGAACATTATTGGGATTTAAACCCGGTAAGCCTCTTTTTCAGAAGCACTCAGTGGACAGCGGGTGACTCTTTTTACAAATTTTAACAAGCCACAGTTAATTGCTTACCGAATTGATAATTAAAAACTTACTTGTTCCGTTAATCATGGTCGATATCAAAAGAAGCAGATCGCCATTCCTGTAAAGAGACCGAGATATTCCACTTACACAGGAATAAACAAAACTCGTTACACAATAGAATGGGTTGAGCATCTTTCCCGGCTACAATATTCGTGGCAAACGTTCATATTAAAAACGACGTAATTTAAAGTATCAAATTATTATACGTTATCTGTTGCTTGAAACCATGGTTTTCTATAGAAGTTTTCGTCTGTTATAATCAACTTCGAAAACTATATGGTACTGTGAGAATACCTCTTGAAATGAGCTTAACTTGAAATAAAAATGCATAGACTTTTTCTCACTGTAAGTAGGATACAGAATAAGTAGGTACAGTTAATTAAGAAGGACTTAGCTTGTTTACTTACTTGTTTACAAAATAAAATATTTAATTTAAGCCTAATAAAGTAACTAAGCAAAATTATCTAAAATTTCGAAACACGAAGAGAAAATAAAAGTGATACAATCGCAGCATAAATACATTTTATTACATTAATAAGTACTATTCAGATACCATAAAAAAAAATTTTTTTTCATTATTTTTGAAATTACTATACTTATTCCCACTAAAAGGAATGTCAAGAAAATCTTATGAAAATCTGGAGAATATCTTCTTTGTCTTCTTTGGAAGAAATTCTTAAGAAGATAGTCTGAAGAAAATCTTCGAAATATAATATGAAGATTTTTTTAAAAATATAGATTTATGTGGGCCAAATAACCTAAGATACTCAACAGATTTATATATATATATATATATATATATATATATATATATATATATATATATATATATATATATATATATATATATATATATATATATATATATATATATATATATATATATATATATATGTTAAATATTGAAATACTTTTCTCTAAAATATATGAGCCAAATAGCTTAAGAAATTCTAAAAAATATTTCTAACGGACATTTTTGTAAAATTTTATTTAACTTTATATGCGTGTCAAATAAATTTAGAAAATAAACAAGTGTATTATATTCTTTAAAAGCTGTTCATATTTAATTAACATTCATTTATTAAAATCTATGACACGAGATTTTTAAATCATTAATAGGTATAATATTATTCCAGATAAATATGAATTAACAATAAGTACTCGTATTAACAATACTATTTACTGCCATAAGTCATACTAAACAAATTATGAATTATACTGCCATGAAGATAATAATTTTAGGAATGCATACGTGGACCACATGTATTAACTAAATAAAATAATATAAATATTTAAAATGTTAAATTGCACCGAAAGTAGGAACAAACATGCATACTATTATACCATGATCTAATATAAAATAATTAATTAAAATACGCATAAAAATATTACTTAATAAAAAAAAGGTTAAAAATCATAATACTATGAAATTTCACTTGACTACAAAGCTGTTTTTTGGCCTACGGAAGGCCAGAAAGAGATGTTAAAGAGGCTTTTCGCGACAAATATGGGCCTTTCTAATAACGAAGATATAAGCCGAAATGCATGGAATTTTCATCTTCAACTTCAAATTACAGTACCCCCTTTACGAATTAATGGTTATACCTTTCTAAGGGCTATGAATTAAAATACCTTGCCATTGTGGTTAACGATTAAAACATACTTAGAGCAGAAATCAACTATAGAATCAAAATGGTCAACAAGTGTTTCTTTGAACTGAGGAAACAACTAAGATCAAATCTTCTCAGCCAAAAAACAAAGCTAAAACTCTACAAGACACTGATATTTCCTATATGGCTTTATGGAAGCGAAACTTGGACCCTAAATTCAGATATACAGCCGACATAGGACACCTTCGAAAGAAAGTTCCTCAGAGCCATCTTTGGCGCAATTCAAGAAATGTTGGCGAACCAGATATGTGGAAACCAGGGATGTTGGCGAACCAGATATAACTTCGAGATCTACCGATTCTATAAGCAGCCCAAAATTACACAAATAATCTGCAGTAATAGGCTGAGATGGCTGGGCCATCCATGGAGAAGCCCTGAAAATAGCGCCATTGGAATCGTCACCTTTAAGAACCCCGAGGGTTCACGTTCCAAGAGCAGAATCCCTACTAGATGGCTCAACGACATTGAAAATGACATATAAACCCTAAAGATTAGATATCGGAAGGGAGTTGCAATGGATAGGAGGCGCTTTTGTCAGCTGTTTTGGCAGCCAAGGCCTGCAAGGGGCTGTTGGGCTGACAAAGAAGAAAGTAGAAGAAGACAACGCTGTTTGAAAATTTCGCCATACGTACCAAGGTACACATACGTAGACCTCCATGTTCATGGCTGTATTATTTTTAAATATTAAGTAAATATAAATTTAAAAGCTTCATATAGATAACGAAACAATTAGGCCAAAAAAAAGTATTTTCAGAATAACTAAATTACATAATATTTAAAATTATTTAAATTTTTAATCACGTGGATTTAGCGTCATTTTTTGAAAATTACTTCAATTCATGTGGAATTCTACTCTGACTTATGTGTTCTGCATCTATTGCAGAATAACCAGAAAGATTAAATATCCACGAATGTTTCAATGAAGGTAAAACTATAAATTTTTTTATACCATGCTCTAAGAAGCTAAGAAGTAAAGGTCCACATATATGTGAACCCAGGTAATGAATTGATAATTATGACACGAATAATCATTAGTGGTCCACTGGACAAACAATCAATATAAAGGTATAGTCTAATGCTTGCTTTTTGATATTATCAAAATATAGCTTATTTCATCATAATTGCAAAAATTGCACATTTGTTGTATTGTAACTTTTATTTTAAATTCACTTTACTAACTTTCTTTTTAATAAAAAAATTTAATGAAAACACGTGAATCGAGTAACAACAAATAAGAGAGTAAAAACTTGAACACTATAAATATGAAATATCAAAGATTGTTGCGTAATTTGTGAATCATCGACAATGACAACCTTCATATATCAAAAGATACTTAAAGATAGAATCAAGTTAAAATTTTTTATATTCTAGTGAATTGGTATTTAATATTTTTAGTGGCAGTTACGCCACAAAAGGACTAAAGTTCAAAGGCATTAAAAAAATATTTTTGTTCCATTGTAATGCATTGATTTGATAACCAGCTGATATGAACAAAACTATTCATTGATGAGACATTTTATTTCTGTTTGTATTCTATATAATAAATTATAAAACATTACTATACAATACTAACATATGTGCGAACATAAAGCGTTGATGTATCACTTTACATTACAAAGTTAAAAACTTTTAATCAAAAAAAATTCATTATTATATAAGAATCAATTTCGATCAAGGAAAAAAAATGCAAATAAGTTGGTGAGCAAAGAAGATGGATTTCCCAAATACATATATAAATATTTGTCAAAATAGAGAACAATCTATATATGACTGTACAGAATAGTTATTTACAAAGCTCCAAAATCACCACTTTAACAAACAGAGACTTATCGTTAGGCAGATAAATGTTTGAGACGGAGTTTAAATAACGCACACAATTTAAATATCCAAATGTTTTCCGATGCAATAAGCTTTTCCTTCCGGCTGCATAACCGATACCGCAGGAGTTTTCAAGAATTAAATTTCCCAAAAACTGAAATGCGAGAGATGCTCTAATGAACCGAAAAATAGCTATGCTCTTCTGTTCAATGGTGTAGAAGTATAGATTGTTAGCTAATGCCCTTTCTTGTTTCTGATTAATGTCTTTGTAAAGCTCCAGTTTGCAGGAACAATAGATTTAATGGTGTGTTCATAGATATTTTCATTAAAGTTTTGGCATTGAAGGGTTCTCAGATTTAGCTTATTATATACCGACCGATATAGGTTAGAGACTTAAGAGTGAAGTTGATTTTAAGAGAGTGGATTAGCTGCTTTAAATGCACTGCAGATTATTGTATTTGCAGAAGTTTAATTATTTTTCGTTTCTGTTGAAAATTGCACTTTAAGAAATTACACTAAAAAATGATAGTGCTGATTATTTTGAGTTCCATTTTAAATACATGATATTTTTTTAAGAAACTGTACTTTCAGAAAGTAAAAATTTTATTGTTTACAAAAGTATAAGTTTTTTAAACCGCTTTTAAGAAATTAAAAAGACAGAGTTTATGATAGTGCAGTTTAAAATTGCACTTTTAAAAATTTAAAAAAAAATATTTACTGCAATTGCTTCGGTTGAAAAATGTACTGTTGAAAAAATCATAGGGATATTGTTTTTGTTTGAAACTTAGCTCTTAAAAAGTAAGAAAAGGGAGGAAAAATTATCGTGCAATACTTCTGTTATAAACTAAACTTTCAAAAAATTAAAAATGATCTAGAATATTAATTATACTTTTTTAAATAGCATCTAAATTAACATTAATATTTTAATTAATAATAATATTTTAAAAAGACAATAATTTAATTAATAATAATTTATTATTAATAATAATTTATTATAAATAATATATTATAAATAATTTATTATAAATAATTTATTAATAATAATTTATTAATTAACAATATGATTTTAATTGACATTTTTTTAGCTATTAATTTTTTTTCAAGATATTACGAGCATTCTATGTTTTGTTTATAATATTGAAAGCTAATATTATATTTTTTCTAAAGCAAGTATTACTTACGCTTAAAGAGAAATGGTGTTACTCGTTTTCTAAAATAAGCATTGAGTAAAAAATAAAAATATCCAAGCAAATCCTGCAAAATTCGTGAAAATCTCAGAATCTAATTTATATTTACTAAACTAGATTATATTTTAAAACAAACCACAAAAAAGTGACTCAGAAATGCGGATAGAAATCTTATTTTAAGCATCCAAAATCCTGTTTTAAGCCTCCAAAAGCGTGTTTCCAAATTCACATACGGTGTTTTTCAATTTCCCAGTGGAATGAAAAAAGTAAGTTTTTTTAGTGTCACAAAGTTCTTTTTATACTTTTTCCGCGGTGTAAACAATAACGTATGCAAATTAGTTTAAATAAAAGAAATTTTTGGAGAGGAATACATCTGGGATATGGAAGAAAAGGAGCGCAAAGACAAAACTTGCATTGTTTAGTTTCTATTTTATTGTACAATGATACTAGCAATGAAGTTCACAGCCTTTTTAAAGAATTACTTTCTTTTTTAAGTAACAATACTGGTTTTGATTTAAATAATAAAATCAATTTCTTAGTTATAATGAATGGTTAAAAAGCTTCAAAGAAAGAGTTTGAGATGCATTAATAATAATGGAAAAAGAAACTGTTTCCAAAAATACCAATAATTTGTTGTGTAAAAATAATTTTTAATATAATAATAATTTGTAATTCAAAATAAAACAACTTCCCTAAAAAATATTATAAGAAAATATTTAAAATATATAGCGCAATACAATATGATCTGATAACAATATAAAACAGTATAATAAGATAAATATACAAACATTTAAGAAAAAATATTGTTAGAAATTTCACGGTAAAAGTGGTAAATGACATTTTATTTAATTGTTATTTTACCATATCCAAACAAAGCTGTCAAATAATCATAAATAAAATAGGATTCAAACTGTTAACTGTGAGTGAAACCAGAATTTTATTGCACCAACTAGGCCTAACTAATGAAGCCAGTAAGTTGCAGCTGCGTAGATATTATAACTTAGAGGGCTAATCAGTCAGATAGACGAGACCGACGGAACGGGGTTCGATTTCCGCTGTTAAACCCTACAATATGTTCCCCATTCCCTTTAACACTTGAAAAGTTTCTTGTGTCCTGCACTCCACACTTTCAGACCCTAGACTATTAGAATCGGAAACTCTCCTTCACGCTTGGGTGCCAACACCGTAAAGCTGGTGAAAATAAGAAAGTCTAGTATTTCCTATCTCCTATAATAAGTGAAACAACTAGAAAACTAATTAAACCACAATCCCTAGCTCATTTGATAAACCACAACCTAACTTCAATGCCTATTACCTAAAATAAGCTAAGCTTCAATATCCAGATAAATTTCTTTTTTACGGTTTTGAAATCATGTTAGTAGTAAATGGTGATAAAACCTTATAATTCTGTATTTGTGTTTTTCTTTTACGATATTAATTGTAAACGGTTTCTCAACCGTAAACTTTTTAGTAAAGTGCATGAACTGACTGCTGTTGTTTATTTTACAGTAATTTTAGAGTGAAAATTCAAACTGTGCACAATAAAATAATTCTTCAAAAAAATTTAAAAATAATTCCTTGACATATGTAAATATATTTTTTTATTTATTTCAATTTTAAAAAAAAATGGTTTTATAAAAATTGTTCAAGTATCAACTAGAAAAAATTTCTTGATGACGTAGCCTTTTGAAAATCATCCCGTTAGATATTCGAGCAGACAGGAGCAAAAACTGGAAAATTGAGTTCTCACAACTCTGTATCTGAAATCAATCTACGTCATTCCTAAAAATCAAATGCACTGAATGTTAGCGAAATTTTGAGCTCTAGTTTTAGATATTGTTGACTTGTTGAAAACCAAGTTTGTTGTAGGATGCGATATTCCCACTTGTAACGCGTGTGCTTCACGCGCATTCATATCATTTCATGAGCATAAAACAAGTCAGCAAGTGAGTTTTAAGCCACGAGAATTACTACTGAAATGTCTTGGAACTTGATGACTAAAATATTATAATTTTTAATTTCGAAAATTAAATTTTAACAAAATATTGAGCTGCAGCTATAAACTTTTTGGCACTGCAAATGATGAGTGATTGAGCTGAGTATAAAATTGTTAACGCTCATTAATCGCAAAGTGTTTCAGACAAGATAGTAAAAGTTCTCTCAACAATGAACAAATATAGTAGAAATTTTCATGGTAGAAAAGTTAAGAAGGATGGTTTTGGAAAACCTTACACCTTAAGATGGTTTAACCTTTAGATGGTTTTGGAAACCTTACTCATGGATATCTACTATGAATCATATTTAATTTGATTTCAAGTAAAAGTTTTTTTGTTTGCTTTGAATGCATAATAAAATTTTCGATTCAAATTTTCTTTGGGTAGCAATCAAGAATAATAACGAGAACAATTATGATAGTTTTATTATAGTGACACCAGATATCATGCTTTGAAACACTCACTTAACATTCTGCAACTAAATGGTATTTTTTCACGCGTTAGACAAAACCAAATTTTAAATGGAGGGGCATTCTTAATTTCCCTTTAAATAGCATTTCTGCTAGCATTCTGTTTTGTTCCCCTGTTCTTTTATCGAATGTTGTTTCGCATTATAACGTTCGATGTTATTTAATAAGTCCGATATTATCTATGTTTAACCAATATTCTTTTGGTTTATAATTCTGACAAAAATTAAATTTTTAATTTTGTAAGCCTCTGTTCATTCACTACCGTCACGGGGGGCGCTACTTTGTGCAGAATTTCACAGTTTTTGAACTTTGACATGTAAAAAAATTATGTTAATTCAAACTTTAGTAAAATTTATAGATATTATATTCATAACTGGACTCAGACGAGTAAATTTGATCAATACTGGCATTATTTATTTGTAATATTTACAAATAATAAGTCAAAACATACCTTGCACAAAGTAGTCCCCAAGTGGGGCTACTTTGTGCAGCGATAGGAATTCAGTTTCATAATCATGTTTTTAGTAGAATACTGATATAAAATTGTTAAAAAAGTTAATTGTTGACATTTTCAATAACAAAAACATCAAGATATGTAAAGATATTAGTTTGAAAATAACTTGCGGCCTTGAAAAACCATTTTCTTAAAAAGAATGTTTATTTCAAAACAATTGAGTTTAAAAAAAGGAAACCATATTCATTTTTGAACATTGAAATGGATGAAAATTCAAAAATGATAATTATTACATATTCATTAACATTTATAATATTGATAAATTTGAACATAACATGCTTGAATGAACATGACAGCTCTTCAGTTTCTGTCAAAATCACCTGATGTCCTCTAAAATATATTTTTATTTGTTAAATCGTTTGATTAATTCATTCGAAAAATCTTTGTACAAGAAAAATAATAGTTTACCTGCATGTTTCACGTGTTTCTTGTGAATTTTATTAGAGGTACTTCCGAGAAGCTTCTGCATTCGACATACCACCAGCAACTGCTTGCAAACATTGTTGCAGCTTTTCTAAAGTGTAATCACGGTAGTATCTCGTTCCAGGTACTTTTTTTTATAACGTCTGACAATTTTTCTGTCGAAAAAAAAACGAATGAAACACAAAGTAGCCCCACAGTGCATTTTTTTTTTCATTTTCCATTTATTTGCCATTAATTTTCAAATTTTTTCAACGCTAACATGACATAATTGTTTATTAATATATAAATAAAAAATTTTCCTCTTACGACAATTGTTTTATTAACGTCTTTGCATCTTACAGCTAAAGTTTCCACGCACACTTTTCGACGTACGACGTTCTCGGAAAGTTGTTGACATTGCATAAACAAAACACATTCTGAGATTGTTTTGAAATTCGAAAACAAGTTTGTAGTAATAGAGGAGACTTCTATTTTCAAATTCCACACATTTTTAACCTGAAAAAAACATAATACTGAATAGCAGCACTTGGAAAGTGCCAAATTCGAATTTGCACAAAGTAGCCCTACATGACGGTACATTTTTAGAATAATCAGCTAAACATTGATTCAAGACAACAAATAGTAGAATTAATATATATAGTATTAAATATATATATATATATATATATATATATATAAGTGCGCAGGAAATTTCTTTTTTGCATAGGCCGAAACAGTGTTGTATATTATACAACTACAGTGATGTGTCACATTATAATATTTCTGACATTGAATTATGCTAAGGTTAGTTGGGTAGCTGCTTAAGTAACTTGACCTCCCATCCCAATTACAAGTCACTCTGATTAATATGCACGAAATGAAACGAAGCTACTCGTTGATTATCCTTACATTGCATCCCATGTTAATTCCTCCCGAATCAATTCAACTAGTCATCAAAACCTCTATACAGTTACGCCTAACAAAATAATCTATCACGATTCTTTGCATCTAGAGAAAAAAATTAAGTAGCTCCTCGTTGGGGAAAAAATCGTGTTTATTGTAGGTTATCATACACTTTTAGATCAAGAAACTTTTCGCAAAGCAAAAATATCCCGTTCACTGTAAATAATTCCGGATCAAATTAAAATACGAAGTGATGACTAGAACCTAGAGAGAGGCATCCGCGAAATCCATTTTACCGAAAAATTCAAATTTTACCGTAAAATTTTATACCGTACTTTTTACAGTATTTTTTATTTGATCACAGTGATTCAGAGATTTTACACTAAATGTTATTGTAAAAATGAAGGTCTTTAAGAGAGCTGTATGTAAGGAAGATCTTTAAGAGAGCACGGACTGGATGATCTGGAAAATCTCGAAAATTCTTTAAAAGCCCCTAAATCAGCTAAACATTTAATTTAAAACGTTAAAAATGCCTATAAAGATTTATTGTAATGAACAAGAATTCTGTTCTCAATCAAGATTTTTTTCCCTAAAATTTCAGATATCGTATAATTATGTTAAGCATATATATATATATATATATATATATATATATATATATATATATATATATATATATATATATATATATATATATATATATATATATATATATATATATATATATATATATATATATATATATATATATATATATATATATATATATATATATATATATATATATATATATATATATATATATATATATATATATATATATATATATATATATATATATATGCTTAACATAATTATACGATACTGTACTTTTTACTGTAGCTTGTAAACATGTTAAATAAAAAAATAACAAAATTTTAGAATTGTAATCGATTATTTTAAGCTTTTGGATTGTTTCCAATGTAAATTTTTGTCCAAAAGTAAATTTTATACCTTCTTCCACTTCTGCAAACTGATCTTACGGACATTTATTAATCCTTATTAAAAGAATAAAACAAATAATATTATTTTATACCACGTTTGATTCTTTCTACCTCTACAGACTGATCTTTAAGATCAGTTATTTGTTAATTTGTTAATTATTTGCTAATAACTGATTATTTGTTAATTATCCTGAATAAATGGATAAACAAAGAATGCGTTTATTAGGACGCATTTAATACATCGACTGCTTGTTTCTGCTTACGATATTCACACTTTTTAAACCATATGCTTAACGTGTACTTTTCAAGGTTTAAAAGGTTTCATAAATTTTGCTATTTATTTTCCATCCTGTGTTGAAAAAAATTATAAGTAAAGTAAATCTTTTTTTACAATTTTATAAATAATTGATCGAAACTATTTTGGATTTGACTTTTTAAATCTGAAACCGGTTTCGTTCTTGAAGCTTCATATATTTCTAAAATAATATTTTTAGTCCATTTTTTTTGTTTAGAAACGTTATATATAATATACGGAGCCGCGTAAATGTTTCTATAAACTTCGATGTGAGTTAAAGAGCATCATCAGAATTAAAACTGTATAGGAACCAATGCTTGTCGTACATAGCTAGGAGTGCTTCTCTATTGTTAAGCACGAAACTATTCATGAGAAAACAGTAAATAGTAGGAAAATTCCCCTAGTGGCGTATGAGAACTTTTCCTGCCATGGGTTCCGGTACAATTTTAACCCTAATGTATACCCTAACTCTCCTAGGACTTAGTTGCTCAGTCTGACTCTTCGAGGAGTTTGTTGCAGCATGTATGCTACTTTTTTTATATATATAACGTCTTTATATTTGCATACTGTAAACAATTCAAGATCAAATTACGATCAGAAATACTGGGATTCAGGATGCCGGTTTCTTTACAGTAGTATCTATTTTTGCCGCAACATGTTACTACACAAGAAATCAGTTATACCCCTATTTTTACAATATTGATTACCGTACAGATGATGCCCCCAAAGTACTGGTACTTTATTCCGGAATTTCTACAGAGAACATTTCGACAAAAATTAGACTAAAAATGCCATTTAAAAAAAATTAGCATGGAAAAAGAATCCAATTGCAGATTTGAAATCAGCGATGCGAAAACATATAAGATCTGTTAAAGAAATCTCCTTCAGAAAAAAAATTTTCCTTTGTGTAATTAATTGGTTCTAATATTATCAGCGAAATGAATTACTTAACCATTACTATTTATATTACATTGTGTAATAGTTTAAAGAAATCCATGATAATGAACAAACTTACAACCATAGAAACTAGAAATAAATTAATGGAATCTATTTTTCTGAGTTATAGAAAATAAACTGAAGCAGCAAAACAGTAGAATGGAATTTCTTCAGGAGAAATTTTATTTGTTGTACAGAAATTCCTTATATCTTGGTGAATTGTTTTCAATTTATCGTGGAGTTTACATTCCAATTTCTTTATCTATTCGAAAATGCGAAACCAATTACTTAAAACACACTTTAGGCAAACTATTTGAGAAGAATTTCGAAAAAGTTCGAAAGAGCTCAAAGGACTATCTTTTTCGTTTTATCTTACGCTTCAAAAGATTTCAGACACCAACCAGAAAATGATGCCATTTATCATGAGATAAATAGGATAAACTGAAGTAAGTAGGTACATGTTTGACGATGCAAACGTTAAAAAAAATGCTGAATAAGTAAATAGCAGGAACTGTTGACTACCTCTATTCTGAGTTGTGAAATATTTCATATCTTCGCGCTAAAAATGCATTTTAATATTATAGATTGTGCCAGCTTATCGAATAGCTATGGAACAAAATTCTGTGAAAAAAATTATGACATTATAATCTGGCTCATATCTAATAATTTCATTCAAATAATCTGAATATAAATTGATTTAAATAATCTAGAATTAAGTGACATTTTTAAGTATCACCTATACAGCATCAAATATATTATATGGAAAATGTAAAGTATGTACAATTAAAATAAGTCTAAGACTTTCTTTGAAATTAAAATAATAATAATGAATAATTATTAGACTTTTTATTAGATGTAGCTTTATTTTGTTATTTTTTTACGATTAGGAAAAAAAGGTATCTCCAAAGCCAAGATGTGGTCGATCATTTCCTCGTCACTTCTTTATTTGTTTTAGTCTTTCCTTCTGCTGCCATCTTCACATAAGACAAGAGATAACACGAAGTATATATCATAGAAATGTACTCTTACAAGTGGGCACTTCATCCTCTTTTACCTACAACCTTCTTCAGCTATGATCTATTTGATTTTAGCTGGGTTTTTTTCTTGTTAGAATCGTTCATTTTTTTTGCACTAACCAACATTTGCACTAACCAACCTTTAACAAACCTGTGAAATAAAGTTATTTTTATAATTTTCACAAGTTTTAAATTTCATTTATTTGCAGTACTTATGAAAATATTTCATTTTTTGAATAAATCAGCCATCGCTGGAATTCAAACCTGAATCACTTCATAGAGAGAAGATTGATCTATCCACCGAGCCACGAGGCTCTTTCAAGATTACTATTTTAAAACTGATGTTGAATAGCGGCATGCCTTTGGGTTTAGGTCAATCAATGTTAAACTCTGCACACTGTAAAAATTTCCTGATTAAATAACAGTAAAAAGTATTGGCACCCAGTTTGCAGATACATTTACCGGAAAACCCATTCTTAGTGGAACATGTTTTGGAAAAAGACTCTGATATTCAATAATTTTCAGAGCAAGAATTTACAGTTCTAATTAAAATCATTCTAATCATCATTCAGAGACATTCTAATCAAAAAATATTGCTTTAAAAATTAAGGTATAATATTTATGGTAAAAATGGATATTAAGGTTAAAAGTACTTTACGGATGGTGTACCCAAAGTTCTTGATCCGGAATTTTTTACAATATAGGCTTGTAATTTTCAACTCAACTCAGAATACAAGGGGGCACCAGAATCAAGCATCGGGACAAACTAGCCTTCGTGAAAGACTTTTTAATGCAATTGATCCGATCTTGTGTTACACCGCGAAGAAAACAACGAAAGCCCCCATCGTTTCGCCTGACTGCATAGGAATCTTTACCCTTGATTTATCTATCACTTGGGATATTTTACGTCAGTACTGTGTAGGTGGGAGCCAGGAACAGAATTCGTATCAATCAGCTATTACTGGGATTTGAACCTGGGTCATCTCTATTTCATTCTATTAATCTAAGTTATTTCTATTTCTTTTGAAACTAATACGCTTCTAGCATATTTCCTCACTCATAAAAGAGAAGAGAAAAAGACAAGGGAAGAAAACTGTACTATATTTCTCAAATTTGGACTTGGAATTGGAGAACTACTCAAATAAGACCTTCTTAGAAACATTTAAACTAAAATTATAGCGTAAATGTAAAAAGATTAGTAATTGATAGTATGTGTATAAAAAATATTTAGCTGCATTATTACGTACATGCCACATCCCATAAGTATAATTTGATTAAAAACTAATTACTATTTAAAGCTTCGATATAAAGGAAACAATAATATAAACTAATGAGTGAGAAAGACGTATTCAATAAATACAAATCCAAAATAACATATACATTAAAAATAAATACATTTTTAAATAAAAAGAATAATGCATGTTAATAAATACATTAATTTTGCCTTTTATTGAAGTTTTAATTATTAACTGCTGTCTTATGAATGTGAATATAAACTTTTCATATTAATATCTAAGGCATTTTAATTTCCTTTTAAGAAGAAACTAATTATGGTTATTTTATTTAAAAAAATATTTCAAACTTTCAGAATAATTAGAAAATAATTTGAAAAAGAGTATAAAATATACTCTCTTAAAATGAAAGAATTATTTCCCCTACTCAAAAAAGAGTTAAATTTTTTTAACTCAACTTGAGTGAAATACATTCTTATTTGAGCGAAATTCTTGCTTCGCGTTTACTCAAACTTGAGTGGTATTTATTAAGCAATATTTGAGTGTTTTTAGCTCAAACTTGAGTGATTTAGTTATTATTTAATTGTGTGCGAGCTATAAGCTGGAATTTCTATTGTTTTATTTTAAAAAGCAAGCGATAATAAATCTGAATAAAATTACTATGGTCTGTGATCTAAATAGATTATGTCTTAGTTTTTATTTTACGTTTAATTTTTTTTCTGGAGAATACGTCATTTAATATTTTGAATTAAGAAGAATTAAAACAACTTTTAGTTCACAGCGGTATTTCTGAAGAAGACGCTGTTTTACTATTTAGCAAGTAGATAAACCTTGTTGCTTTTATTTTGAAAATACTTTTATTTTGAATGTGTTATATACACATTCCATTTAAATTAGCTGTTTTTCAGCGTTTTGTAATAAAATACTATTCGTTTAAATTATTTGTTAAAAAAAATTATTAAAATTGAAAGTGTTAAATGTGGATGATTATGGAATATTAAAAAAATCTGATCCATGCTAGAATCTTTGTCAAAGCAAGTGGGAATATATTATACCTGATAAGAGTTTTAGAATTTTTTCAGATTTCATATTAAAGTTTTAACATTTTATTTTAATATAATAAATTTATATCCATGTTTTAGTTTTTTGATGTATAATTTTGGCACAAAACATTTCTGGATAAATAATTTCATATCATTCCATACTTCTTTTATAAAAGATATTTACGAAATTATTGTTCATATAGTCTATAATTGCTGTTATTTAAATTGCTTCCTATTAATAAAGTTGACTGTCTTTAATTTATGAAAGTTCACCTTTGCAACATCCATTCATTCAAATCAGAATCTTCAGATGTTCAATGCATTTTATTATAAATATATCATTTAAAGAAAAAGTGGAAAATATTATATTTAAAAAAATTAAGCAGTATTTTGAATTTTTCTGTTTTTATCCTGTTTTTAGCTTTTATTCAATTGGAATTCAGAATTAATACTATCTTCGTATTTCATAAAGTATTTATCACATTATACAAACTATTTTTCCTTTGTTGCCAGCATAAAAGTTCTTACCACTTTTATTCAAGTTCAATTTTCGAGACAAAATTGAAAATGCAGAATTAATATTTAATTAAGAGTACAATGCTAATTAAAGTATTCGAAAATGCAAATAAATTAGAATTTTACAATAGTTATCAATTAATAGTAAAAAAATAGGAGCAGAATTAAAAATAATATTTATTATGAGATATAGTTCAATTTGAATTTATATACCTATATACCAGCTGAAAATAAACTGTAGTTTTTCTACAGAAGTGAAGCTATTTCGTAGTTTTTCTAGAGTTAACTGCAAATTTTCTGTAGTGCAATCTTAACTGTAAAAACACTGCAGTTATTTTACAGCTAATGCCAAGTAATTTCTCAGTAATTTATTTCGAAAAAACTATTAGCTATTGTCTACAAAGTTACTGTAGTTTAAGTGAGGTCACTTTAAAACCATAAATTTAGAAAAAACTGAAACTTTAAATCCGTGGTCATTCTGCAGTAAATTTGAAGTAATTATGCAGTCATTGTTTCAGAAGCATACTTTCTGATGAATCTGCAGAAAAACTGCAGTTACTATGCATTGTTGTAAAATTGAAAGAGTTTGATGTTTTCAATCTTGCTTTCCTCGCTGGTATATTAAATTTTTATAATGTTTTTTCTTTTTTTTTCATTTTGATTATATATTAATTTCTTACAATTAGGTAAAAATTCTAAACATACATATTGATAACGGAAATAACGTACACTATCTATATTCATAATAGTTAAAATTCATAAAATACATACTTGATTTAATTGTAATTATTTATAATTCAGAAGCGATACAATTTAATTAGTTTAAAATATGCTTAAAATTAGGTATTTAAATATCTCTGTATTTTAGTAATTTTATTAAAAATGTCGTTTTTATTATTTATCATTTATTTATTTTTGACTTAAGAAAACTATGCTTGAGCAAAGTTTATGGTAAAAACAATATTAAAGTAAAGTCAAGTAGTTAATGTTAATTAGTTAATTTTTTTATTCGAATTCATACTAAGCTAAGATTATGGCAGAACAAAAATTATACTTATTTTTTCTAATCAAAACAAATATATAGTTTAGATTTTATATCAAAAAATTTATATCAAAAGAGTTTCCAAAATTGAGTTTGAAAAAGGAGATTTTTTAGCTTCAAACGTCTTCTTCAAAAATTTTTTTATTTCACTTAGTTTCAGAAATTTGTTTTAAAAAAATTTAGGCAATTTAAAACAATATACCTTTTTTATTGCTTGAAAATAAAGCTTTATAAATTAAACGAATAAATTTGTTCGAAAAAAAGAATAACTCATAGTATTTTAAATTGAACCTAAATGGGCAAAATATTTATAAAACTGTTTACTTTAAAAATTCGTTTAGAGCTCCTTATTTTTAAAAATTAAACTTAAAAGAAAAATGACAAAACTTAGGGGAAAGAAAAAAAAACTCAAATCTACAGTGGGTAGGAATTTTTCATAAAAAAAAAACTCTTAAGTAATAATTCATTTAATTATTGTTTTACCGTATACAATCAAAACAATTGGATAACCATAAAATACTGCTATTCAAACTGTTAACTCTGAAAAAAAATTTAACTCTGTTTTCACCTTATTTGATTTAACAAATAAAAACTTTATCCTCGCCAACAAGACCCTGCTCATGAAAGTCTTGACACAGGACTGTAGCCGAGAGGGTTAATCGGTCAATCTCACGACAGACGGGAAGCGAGTTCGAAGCCCAGAATACACAGTGTCGATATGCTCACAGCGAAAACTTGCACAAGGACTATAATATCTATTTCGATGTTAAAATTCAACAAAAATTATGATAAAAAAAATTCCTATCTAAGGCTTTCTTTCAAAATTAATTTTTTTAAACGAAAACTATAGTATTTTCTATCGCTTACGATAGATGGCACCACTTAATACAAACATTTTGTATAATAACAGTAAAAATTTTGACTGCAATTTAGAAACTGAAATACTAAAAATCGCTCAAACACAAGTTAAAATCACTCAAGTTTGAGTGAAAACGATCCACTCAGGTAATACTTAAAATCCCTCAAACTCGAGTGAAATTAACTCAAATTTGAGTGAAATTTTTTTCACTCAAATTGAGCTATTTCCATATAACTCTTTCACTTGAGTGATTTTAACTTAAGATGAGAAGGCCGCTTTTTTCTAGATGAAAGAGTTAAATAGCACTCAAGTTGAGTTATTTTCACTCGTTCATTTTAAGAGAGTACACATTACCAACTTTGGGAGTAAAGAGGTTTATTAATTTTTAATTTAAATGCAAACACACATTTTTTTAAGCTTTAAAGAGATAACAAGAATATTCCATTGATAATTTATTTTTCACTATACAATTATCTGTTATATAATGTGTTTAAAAATACGTAATTTTAATTTTTTTTACGAACAATAAATCACCGTGTACCTGATTAGTATAACATGCTAATTTGTGAAGCCTAGTTAATATAATTAAACTGCCAGAAGATATTAATACTTTTGTGCTGAAAACATTCCCATGGGAAATTAGCATGTGTTCGTAAATTTTCATACACTAAACTGCTTAAAAATTCTAAATTATGCATTTATTTTTTAAGCATAAATTCCATAAAAGTACAAATTGATCTGTTTATAGGATTATATGGAGTAAATTTAAATCACAGATTGATAAATTGTTGGATATTGATAAATAAAAATACTCTAAGATGTGATTATTTTGTAATATTTTGCATATTTTGAAAAAAATGAAATTAGTTTGTTGTGCTAAATATGTAATAAATTTGATTTACCGAGATTTAAAATGTAATTGAAAAATGGGAGCATTTCTTTTATAAATTTATAAAATTTGTCATTTTACAATGCAATTATTTCGCTAAAGTGTTGTTTTTTATTTTGAAGTCTTATTCACTAGTTATTCAATCTGAACAAATGTGCATTCCTTAGTTTATACCATATGTGGTTTATAAACAATGTATTAGGTGGGTGGGTTGCAAATGATTTGCACTTAATCATATGTTTTCTAGTTGAAAATAATGCAAAACTGAAAGGCATTTAAAAGTTTTAATTGATTTAGGTATATATCTATATAGATAGGTAAATAGTTATTGTAAAATAATGAGATAATAATATTTTGCTCTCGCATTGACACTGTAAAAAAAAGTGTTTTAATGCCTATCCGAATATGGTGTTGGGATACCTAATAATTGTGTTATTTTGCCTGAATACTGAATAGAGTGTTCATACGCATTTTAAAGGATGCATTTAAATCTAAATTCCAATAAAAAAGAAAGCTGACACCAAGATCATGTGTATTTACTCAATTAAGGAATTATTTTCGCCAAGGTTTGCGCAAGTTTGGAAGCAGTCAGAGGTGATGAATACTTTTTGGATTGGTATTGTAATATTTTATATTTATCCACCTCGGTTTTGTTAAGCCATTTTTCAAATTTATTATAATATGTATCTCTATGGTATCTCTATTATCTCTATGATGTGTGCATGTTTGATTAACAAGTTAGTTTTATTTTAAGAAATGTTAGGTTGTTAGAGAAAGTCTGCAGCACTTGCAAAAATGAATGAATTTTCATTTTGTGTTGTTGTTTTTTTGGGTTCTTAGTTTAAACATTCACCAATAAGCTAAATGACTTTGAATACTTCGGGTTTTGATACATTATTGCTATTAATGAGATCTTTCAGAAAGAGTTTATGCAAGGATGTGGCAGAACTATTTTAACATCTTAATACATGCATAATGAATTAATGATTCATGAGCTATATATTGTATTGTAAAATATGTATTAAATACATGTTGCATTAATTACAAACTTTATCCCTACTGATTATCAGAAATGGCGACGACTACTTTACACCAAGAAGTGTAAATTAATATTTTTGTTGTGGTGAAACACCTAGCATTTAGTTTAACTACACTACTTTGGTGTAAAGTAGTTGACACCATTTCCTGCTCTGAAATAAATACACAAAACTTTTTAAAAATGCATTTTGAAAACTTTTTTAAAAATGCATAAACACCTAGTATTTAGTTTCACTACACTACTTTGGTGTAAAGTAGTTGACACCATTTTCTGCGTTGAAATAAATGCACAAAAGTTTTTAAAAATGCATTTTGAAGACTTTTTTAAAAATGAATAAACACCTAGTATTTAGTTTCACTACACTACTTTGGTGTAAAGTAGTTGACGCCATTTTCTGCGTTGAAATAAACACACAAAAGTTTTTAAAAATGCATTTTGAAAAATATGATCAAAAGAATTCCATTAGCATATCTCAAACTTTTCATAAAGCTTTCGTTAAAAATATTGGTACATCGTTGAATTACTTTTACTACTTTTAAAATACATATTGAAGATTAAAAATAATAAAAAGCATTTTTATTTAAAGGAACTACGTTTTTGTATTGTAATTTCTATCTTGCATAAATTTATTATTATGTCTTTCTAGTATTTATGGCTCCATTAAATTGCATCCAATAACGTTGATATCCATTTATTAAACCAATAGTTAATCAGAGTGATTCGTATCGCTCTCACGTCACTTATTATACATAATTTACGCAATTAATGTATATATTAGATTTTATGATTTAGGTAAGTTACTAAGACAATACCTTGATTCTAAGGTTTATTGATTAATATGTAATAATATGATATTACACTAAATATGAATTTTATATACAATAACCAGGATATGCAATAAATATTACAATTACAAAATTAAAAGAAACTTACATATATTTTGAAGAATTATTTTTAAAACAAAATCTTATTTTTAAAGAAATCACAGTTTATTTTTTACATTCCTATGTTATAGATTGACTCCCCTATCTAATATTATTTTGTTTTAGTTATTAAGCATTGTTACACTAAGTTATTTTGCACAAAATTTCTTGCAAACAATGAAATACAATTTTTTTTAATTTATTGTTCTCTCGAAGAGAAGGAAAAAAATGGCAAACTTAATCTTTCTTAAACAGTGCAACGCTTTACAGTGAACAGTTGAAGGACAAGAAAAGCGTCTTGCTAATGATGCGTTTCAATAAAGTTTCATAAGCCGCTTATGGAGTAAAAGAAATATGTAGTCAACGTGAATAAATAATGGGGAAGATAAGAACTCCAGCTGTAAGTTTTATCGCAGCGAAAGAAAGTATTAAGAAAGATAATAAAAACTTTAGTGTCCAGGGAAAGTATTAGGAAGGTGTAAAAAAGATTTTTTTTTCAAAAAGCTTAAGCTATTCGATACCTTATTCAATAGATTGTATCCAAGGAAATAAAGCTAAAAAAATTTTACAATTTATTCAAAATAATTCCAATAGTCAAAATAATATCTATTTCGTAAAACTGTACTATTTATTTCAAATTATTGTAATAAGCGCACAGAAACTATAGTATGAAATAGGAAAACAACAACATAAAGAATCATTAAAATCTTTAATAAGGTTTTTATCAATCATTCTTTTTTGTGTGTTTGTTGACTCCTAATATTAAAGTAATAAAACCCTATACCTCAAATGTAAAAATAATAGTACACCATTAATATGGTATAGAAAGACTATAATAAGTATGAAATTATGTGATTAACATAAGACAATGGGAAATTACAGTAAAATCGTGGTACTATGCTTAATACGCGATATTCTGAGATTAAAATAAGTATGAGATTAAAGAATTAAAATGAGACATCATGCGATCAAGGTAGATATGAGATGTTATGTTAAATGTGAATTACTCCGAGTTTACCATATGTTAGAGATTCTATAATCAATAAGAACAACTAAGATATCACAGCAAATATATGAGTTTTTACGAAAACTATAAGATCTGGTAAGATTGCAACAAGTATTAGATAGTATAAAATGATGTTAAACTTGAAATTTAATGATTAATATTATATGCTACACTTGAATAAGTTATTTGGCCCACTTATTCTTAAAATTTTCTTAAGAATATTGTATGAAGAAAGTCTTAAGAAATTAATCTGAAAAAAATCTTCCAAATATAATCTTCCTTAGAAAAAATTTTCCTTAGACTAAAGGTTTAGGTGGGCCAAATTACTTAAGATATTCTTAAGAATATAATCTGAAGAAAATCTTAGGATAATTTGAAGAAAATCTTCCAATATATAATCTAACGATTTTTTTAAAAAGTAGGTTTATGTGGGTCAAATAACTTAAGATATATGGCTGAGATCGCCATATTAGCATATAGTAGTTGTAAAAGTCTCATCATGGATTTTCTTGGCCGTTACTAACACTTCCTATTTTAAGGATGTAGTAAAAATGATCGTCTCCAGGAATTAATAAAAATTGTTTAAGTAAGAATTTGATTTATTAAGTAGGAATTGGTAATTTTAAAAATGGCCATACATAAAATACAAATCATAACAAAAGAAATTCTTTAAAGGGATCAAAACAGACACTTTCCCAAATCGAGTGTTTTTTACAGCATGAGTCATATTTTCAACGGTCGAGACTGGGGAAGCCCACAAGAGCACTCCCAGTTGTCACAAATTCGAAATTAAAAGTAAATGTATTTGTTCCCAATGGGCACAGGAGAAGCATGGATAGGAGATCCAAAATTGGCGAATTATCAAAATATAACATAGCCAATCCCGGATATTCAATATTACGCTTGAAAATACATTGACGATCACGATTCGCCAACAAAACTGTGGGAATTTAAATAACCCTGTAACTGAAACATATTTGAAGAACGAAATTAACATTGAAGAGTTATAAATATACTTTTGTTTTCGATTAGGTGCTGCAGTGAATTAATGAGTCTGCATTAGTACTGAAATAACAAGTCAGCCGTTACATTGATCGATAAGAAAAGAATGAAATATTTTATGTTCGCTTCAAAAGATTAACTCTTTGATTTAATTTAAATATAATTCGATTAATAAAATAAGTTTATGTTATTAAAGATATTTTGAAAGGTAGGAAATATGTAATGCCAGTTGTGGCATCACATTATATGTAATGCAACAAGTGGCATTATAAGATATTCAACAGATTTTTTTTTATTTTTATGTTTTCTAGAGAATATATATGTTTCAGATATTTTTGGTAAAAAACTTTCCTCAAAATGTGAGCCAAATAGCTTAAATTCTAAAACATTTTCTTACAGCCATTTTTCTGAGCTTTAAGTCAGATAAATTTTTAAAAAAATAGTTTATTATATTTTTTAAAGCTATTTCTATACAATGAATATTCATTTATTCAAAATCAATAATAGGTTACCTAAAATAATTTTTAAATCGTTAATAGATTTAATATTATTCCAGATAAATATGCATTAATAATGAACAAAATACTTTGACTGATATATTTAAATAATTATCGTTAGTATAAAAGCATATTATTCAAATAAACAACATTTTCTTCAGATTCATGTGCTCTTTACAGTAATTTAGAATCTTTCATTTAAACTTAAAAAAGCAATTAAATATAAAAGCCACCTAAAATTAAGAATAAATAAATAAATCTGGTATTACTTATTTTAAGCAACAAATACATCAATCAATAAAGAAAATTTAAGGTTACTTATGTATTTTTACTAAACCTTAATTTTGGCTTAATACTGAACTATTATCCTTCATTAAGTGACTCCCAAAAATCCTGACAACTTTCAAAAAAAAGGAAGAAGGAAATTTTTTTTTCAATATATATCTTCTTTTATCTGCTTAAGACAAAAATTATTAAATAAAGTCTTGTTTTCTTTATTCAGGTGTTATCACGGGGCGCAGGTTATGCACCCTTATCATGTAGTGTGTTATTTCTGGATAATGAGCCCCCCGCACAGCAGGGTTTGCGCATGCGATTTTTACCCCACTGAATATCTGATCGGTAGCATAATTACCTGTTATCGATAAGAACTATTTATTGACCACCTCAGCAATCAACTTTGTCACTCAAAAACACACGAAGGAAATACCTATTTATTTGATTTCTTATGTGTGTATATATATATATGTGTATATATATGTGTGTATATATATGTGTGTATATATATATATATATATATATATATATATATATATATATATATATATATATATATATATATATATATATATATATATATATATATATATATATATATATATATATATATATATATATATATATATATATATATATATATATATATATATATATATATATATATAGGACCCGTGTTAAGCAGTCGTCATCTCACCAGAACTGTAAATTTAGCTAAAAATTTGTTATTTTGGCGAAAATATTGGAGAATGATGTTCTCGACCGAAAAGAAAAATATATATTCCCCTCCATCCTGGGGGAAAAAATGGTCAAAAGGAATTTTCTAAGAAACCCTGTAATTTTTATTCAATTACAGTAAATAAGTGGTAGCAAGATGCATATTATTCAGCAAATGTTGCAGAAAAAAAAATTTTTCATGACAATAACCTGATAATGCATATCATAATGTCTCTTCAGGTTCATCCTTATATTACTACTTTAATCTAATAAGTTGCCAAAAATTAACTTCAACTAATTCCCATTTCCCCCCCTCAAAGACGATGAAATATCTACATATTTCAACCTCTCTTCCATTCATGGCTCACTTACTCCTCCTAAATTTCAAAGAACTGTATTAATTACTTTTATTGTATTTATTTTCTTTAAGCTTCGGTTTTGTTCTGCCAAATTTAAATTCATATGAATATTTTCTCTGTGATGTGTTTATATATTATTTACAAACTAATTATCTATCGTACTAATTAAAAGTATAATCACCCTAAATTAATGAGTATTCTTTCATATTGTATCAGGAAAGTAGCTTTGCTGAATCTTAAGTGTATCATATCTTACAGCTATTAAAACTGATAAACAAATATGGTGGCACCTACTTTACACCAAGTATTGTGAAAGAACATTCTAGGTGTTTCACCACACCTGGAATGATCCTACGCTCTTGGTGCAGTAGAATACCTAGTAGAACAAAACTTAGGTGTAAAGTATTTGCCACTATTTTTAACGATAAGATAGAAAATAAATTTTACAGTGTAAGAGGTTGCAGTGAATATGAGATTCTGTTATTAATGTATGCGATCATTTTGGGAAAATACCTAAAGTAAATAGATTTCTGTAAAAATGCAATTCTATGACATTACAAAGAGCTTGATATAGTAGGAATCATATGAAAGGTTATTTGATTACATTAATTTAATTTTATGATTGATATAAAATTCTAAAACGGTATTTATTAATATGGAATGTTCCTTTTAGATACCAAGACTGCACTGTAAATAAGTTTAGATCAAATTACGGTAAATTACGCTTTTTTCTGTAAAATATATTTATTCTGGAATATGTTACGGAAAAAAAATCTGATATATCGTAATTTTTCCAGTTATAATTACCTTTATAATACTGTTATAATTAAATTTATTTATAATTACCGTAAAATCTCTGAATCATTCTAATTCAATTAATATTACTGTAAAAATTACGGTATAGTATTTAACAGTAAAAATAGATTTTACGTATGATACACTCAAAGTGGTAGTACCTTACAGCGTAATTTGAACTGGAATTTATTTTTTACAGTTTTAGATTTTATATAATCTAAATTAAACATGTCTAAATTTAACAAAAAAAGCATAATTGCAATCGTTATGAAGTTAAAGACATAACATCTATGGCTAATTATAAGTTCTTCATTAAGACATTTCCTTTATTAAAAACACTAAAAAGATTTACAAAATACTTTGAGAACATCTATTTATTCTCTCTCAGACTCAAAAACTATTCTCAAAGGACATTTACGAACGGAGCACTAATTCGAAGAGAGAAAACAGCAAGAAATGATCTCTTACGAGAGATCCCCTAAACTACAAAACATTAGCAGAACTGTTCAAAAGACATCTTAACTTCTGAAGTCTCGAAACAGAAAACAAATTTGAAAATAGTCAATCCATTTGTTTTCTACTTTTTGCTTGAATCTTCCTCTCGCCTTAGTGTTCACTTTTTGCTTGATGTTGCGGATGAACGCACAGATACGAAAAGGACTTGAAATCTTATTTTTCTGGCACTTTACATCGAGATATTTTATTTTCCTATAAGTGCCTGTATAGGTAGAAAAGTTAATGCCGATACGTGTGTCTTTCTTTTTTACTTTACTGGTATTGTTCTTTTGTTGGTAAGGTCGGAGTTAGTATTTTTTTATGGTTTGTTTTCGATGTTGTCATGTTCGTATTTGTTGTTTCTATACAAAACTTTGAATAAATTCATTTTTTTCGGGATGCTAATCAAACAAAATAATTTTAGATACACTAGTTTCTTTAGTTAATAAAGTTAACTAATATTTCTATTTCTTATTTCGATATAATTTCATTTTAAGATTTTTATACGCCTTTATATCGGTATGCAGTTTACATCACCTTTAGAATAAATTAAAAATACTTACTAAACTTACAGCAAGTGCAAAAAAATGAGACCTTAATAACTTTCGTGCAATAAACAGATTTTCAAGTCATGTAATTTTTACTGGTTCAAGAAGTTAAACTTTAATATAGTTTGTGCAAACAATATTTTAAGCTACAATATCAGGATATAAAATTTACTTTCTAGAATAAACATAGAAATTTTTTATAGCAGACTCGTATTCTTGACTTTCAAAGTATAAGGTGCAACAACTGTACGGAAAATATGGAGGTGATAATTTAGGCACGAAAGCGGTTAACAATTTGTACAACTTTTTAAAATTCACATTTCCAATTGTTGCGTGTTTTGACATGTATCCTGAACTATTTTGGATATGCAAAAAATTTGAGCACCATCATGAAACTAGTTTGTACAAATGAGTGCGATATAAAATCTAATATAAAAGTTTTTATTAATATTATTGTTTAGTAGTTAACTTAAAGATGCCAGGAAACTTCATGAATTCTAAAATACACAATTTAACGTAATTAAAACTAAATAATTTTGACAAAATTTGCATAGAATTGGTTGAATAGTTCTAGAAAAATTGAATTTAAAATATGATTTTTTCAAGATTTCCTTACTCACTATCTTACAAAATTACTTCATAATGTATAGTTTAAATGCATCAAAAATGATGTTATTTGAACTTTATTAAATTCGAACTAAAAATTTATGTTTCATTTTTTAAACATACGTATTTAAAAAGCATTAACAAAGTAATTGAATTTGTTTTCAGTAAAATTTTTGTGAAAAACATTTTGAAAAAAAATGAACGAAAAAAAAACTTCAAATACGAGTAATACTAGATAAGAGTATGGTATTCTGTGTTTTACTGCTCTCTATGCATAAAAACTTGCATTTGAATATTTAAAACAAATTAAATGTGGTTATTTTAGAGTTAAAGGTATTAAGGTATAAATTATATTATTCTTTAAGCTAGTATTACATGCTTTTAGTCACACATTTTAGCATAAAGACTGAATTTAATTAGTTTACATGTAATAAAGTCACTGAACAAAAATTAGTCATATTTAGTATATTCTCCAAAATCTGAATCGTAATTTCGTGCATGGATTCAGTAATGAGATGCTTTTTAATGCTATTCATGCAGTTAATCGTTGAGGATGGGATCACGACTGTTTTTTACTCACTATTTTAACTATTTAGATTTAATATAGGGCTTAAGTAAAGTACTTTTTTAGGACAATTTGACGCAATAAGTTGTGAGAATGTTCAAAAAACCAGTCACTTATTCTTATTTTCCGATTAAGTTGTATGTTGTCCTTACCAAAAAAAAAAGGAATTGCAGCAGAATACACTTCATGGAGATGTTGATTTATGGGTAAAATCATGCTATACAGTACGTTAAAACTATTATGCTGGCTTATGTAATGGGTCTTGTAGTTGTAACGGATAATCCCAAATAAAAAAATATATATACTTTTTAAGGAATATATATATATACATATATATATATACATATATATAATATATATATATATATATATATAATATATATATATATATATATATATATATATATATATATATATATATATATATATATATATATATATATATATATATATATATATATATATATATATATATATACATATACATATACATATACATATATATATACATATATATATAATATATATATATATATATATATATATATATATATATATATATATATATATATATATATATATATATATATATATATATATATATATATATATATATATATATATATATATATATATATATATATACATATACATATATATATACATATATATATAATATATATATATATATATATATATATATATATATATATATATATATATATATATATATATATATATATATATATATATTCTTCCATGGCGAAAAAAGTTCCACATTTCTTTTTCGCGTTGGCAACAAATATATAATAATTGTAATAGCAAATACGTGAGCATTCATAAGCGCATGAGCCCAAACTAACATCTAATATATATAATTCTCTTACGTGGCTCCCAAATTTTAGCTGTATTTCTTTTCCGTCGGTGGTAACGTTTGCTTTGTTCTGTTTACGTTACTATTTCTCTTACACGGCGAATCGACCAATGATTGCCGCTAAAAATGTCACATGTCAAATCTAGCTGAGGTGGCTCAACATATAGCGCTTTCAAAAACGGAAACTGAAATAACCAGAGAGCATGAGCTGCGGCAATCTCATACTATTAAGCTAGGCAGAAGTGAGTAGTCTTTGTCGATAGATCTCTATTTAAGTATTTTGTCGAAAGCGCTTTTCTTCACGAATTATTTGACGATTACGAATATTACGAATTTATTTGACGATTTTTGATTTATATCACGAATTATACTGTAGTGCATTTCTAATAGGTTTAACGAATTACATGTCATTTATTTGAATTCAAATTTATTTTAATGACTTAGTATTTACTAAAAAGATGTAATTTTTTTTTTAAAAAAAAAATCTTTTATATGGATTTGAATGATTGTTTTGAATTCTTAGAATTTTGTGCACTTGCAATGGACCTAAGTTAGTAGCGAGCGAAGCGAGCTTGGTTTGCGAAGAAAACCATATAAGATTGCGTAGCAATTTTCGGCGGTTGGCGAGCGTTAGAGAGCAGGGGGCGCAGCCCTCTAGTGCTTATATATTTCGGAATGATATTTCTTTTCTCGTGTGGACAACGGAAAACTGAAACTAATTGAGCTATAAGTTGGGAGGAATTGAAAAGTTAAAAGCGAGTAGCTGATATCAACAGAAAGAAATGCTCTATATTTATTCTATTCATTGTTTGTCGTCTAAAAATGAATACTTGTTGTGTTATTAGGCGCATTTCAATTTTTAAGTATAATAAAAAAATGGGCACAAAGGACAAAATAAAAACTTGTTGAAGACGGTTATGAAAAATTCAGCATTGAAAGAAAACGTGAGAGACGTGCTGTCATACATGAAATAACAGTTGATCTGTTTTAGTCAATGGCAACCTTAGGTTCACTTTTCAAGAGTTAGGTTATTTGGCAGCCTTATAGTAACAGCTCCAAGTCCCGGAATTAATGATGGGGTTTTAAAAGGAGTCTTTGAAATTTAATAGTAATTTTTTTCTTTAAACTGAACGTGTTTATCGTCAGCAAGTGTTTCTATTACACGTCATTTATTTCAATTTAACTTCCTAATGATTAGGTCATTTGACAGTAATGCTGTAGTAGCTTGAAGTTTTGAAACTCATAATAGTGTTTTTAGTAAAGTTGTGAACATTAAATAGTAATTATTTTTCAAAATCTCAATTATTGTTTTGCTTCTGCAAGTTTTCCTATTACATGCCATTTATTTAAATTTAATATTTTTTATATCCATAACTTATAATTAACTAAATTTTTATTTTTTTAAAGAGTTTTTATTTAGAGATTTACATTTAGTATTAGTTTTCAGGATTTGCACAGTTGTCTTAAATGCTAAAGATTTTACACTGAAACGGATGACATTTTAAATGAATTTAAGTTATTAGCGAGCGAAGCGAGCATGATTTTTAAACCAAACCAAATAAGGTTATTGAGCAATATTCCAGGGTTAGGAAGCATCAGATAACAAAGGGGGGGGGCAACTAGTTAATATCTAATACTTAATTTTATTTTATGAAATCAATAGCGCATTAAATATTTTGAAAACTTTAATGTAATACAAAAATAATTACCTTCGCACTTTTTAAGGCATAAATTATGGTATTAATTTATCGCAATTTAAATATCTTAATGCTTGTTTTAACAAATATTTAGATGGAAATTTAATTATATCTCGCCCTAATATAACTTCGAATATTTTTATCAAATATATACATCTACTATCAGGTGAATTAAATGAAGTTCTGTAAATGAAACATTGTCTAGCTTATCCGATTCTTCCTAGTTTTAAAGCAATCTCTATAACTCTACTTCGCTTAACAAAATCAACAATAATAAATTTTTTGAAATCTGAAAATTCACAAAATAAATGTATGTTTAGTTAATATTTGCAGCCTCAGCCTTTTGACATCTAATAAACTTTGAGATAAAAAAGTATTTTACTAATAACAAAGGATTAATTTTACCTATATAACTTGGGGGAAACACCCCAATGCAAAATAGCCAGAAAATTTCGATGAAACGTATATTTATTTTAACTAAACAATCCAGGTCCTATTAATAAATTTTCTATGAAGTAAGACCTTTTCTGCTGAAATTCATGAAAAGCAAAGAGTAAATCCTCTTATAGTTTACCTTCAAATACATTGAATAGAAAAATAAACTCAAGATTAATTATTCACCGTGGGATTAGTTTCGAGAAAATTACAATCAGCAAAAAAAATAGCCACTGATAATCAATTTCCCTCTGAATAAAAGCAAAGGAATCTAATATTATTCATAAGTTTGTAGAATAAAAATCCAAAAATTGATGGAAAATATTCACGCCGAAGAAATACAATTCCCCTTAAGCTTATTCTTCTACAAAAAGGTGAAGTAAAGAGATTAGAAAGTTTCTTTTACAGCTAGACAACAAGCTAGTCATCTCTAGGGGATCTCCTCTTTACAATAGTGACAGTCACTAGGTATAGAACAAATAATTAGCCACTGAAGCAAAAGTCCTTAGGGGAGCGATTCAAGAGGTGCCTTGCAATAGTCTTCTTTGTTAAGTTTTTTAGCACAGTAGAAGAAGAAAAGTATGACCTGCAAGTTGAAGCATACAAGAAGACTGAATGACAATAAAGGAGAAAGTTGTAATGGATAAGAAGCCAAAGAAAGTATTTGCAGATTCCTTTTTTTTTCTTACTTTTTTGATAAATAGTAAAATAATTCTTACACAAAGAAATATTTTATGTAATTTATCGATATAATATAAAAAGTTGCAACACATTTTTAATAATTTTATAATATTTTCCTAAAAAGATTAATACTTATATACAATTATTGTCAAAATGCACTTATTATAAAATAAAGGATATATTTTATTTCCTTTATGTTATACGCATATATTAAGCGTTACATTAAGACGGAAATTTCAAAATTCGTAGACTATTTTTTTTTAACTCATACAGTAAAAGTTTTTTTTAAAGATCAAATTTCTTTTTTGTATGCATTTATGAATGATAAAATATGTAAAAATCATTTGCATAAAAGATAAAGAAGTTCAATGTGATAGTCTTCTTTGTAGCGTATTTTGTGCAGAACGAAAAGAAAAAGGTATGAATCACAAACTTAAGCATACAAAAGAACTAGATGGCAATAAAGGAGAAACTTGTAATGGATTCGAAGCAGAGAACGGAATTTCCAGTTTTATTTTTCTTATTTGACTATTATTTGGTTACAATTTTCCGACGAAGCATTTAATTGGAAAACTATTGTTATACTGTGATAATAATTTAATCATATTTTATAACAAAGCAAAATTGATCACTTCCATAATATTGTCTTTATAATACACTGATTAAAAAAGGAATGATGCATTTTATTTTTATTATACATATTAAACATTTAATCTTATTTTTAAATTGAAATTAGCAAAACTCCTAGACTTCTATCTTATATCAAATTTACTCATATTGAAATTAAATTTTTTTTTTAACAATCCAGTTAAAAATTTATTTAAAATGCTGACTCGTCAGTTTTTAACAATTAAAATTATGCAAAATGCCTTCTTCTGAGTGCTAATAGGTTTGATGATATAGTTTTCTTTGCTCATTTTTTCAGCAGTAAAAAAGTAGGATCTACAAAAACAGACTAGAGTATCGAACGATAAAGAATTAGAAGATTTTAACAGATATGCTGATAAGAATTAGAAGTTTTTTCAGACTCTTTTCTTAAAATTTAAATATAATTTGATTATACTTTTTCGAAATATAATTTCTATATCATTGTACTATATTAACTATCATCATAATACAGTGCATTATGATACACAAGAAATAATTTGATTTCAATATTTCAAAAGACTGATTTAAATATTGATTTGATTGACTTCAATATTCCTACTTTTTTCTTTGTTATTTTATAAAACACAGTGATTAAAATTGAAGGATATGTGAAAGTGAGAATCATTAACTTAACAAATAATTACTTTTCATTTCATGTGCTTTTTGAAATATGAAAATGTGCAATACAATGTCTTGTATGCTTCTTTCTGTGAAAAAGAAAGAAGCATACTTGCAAGTTGAAGCGTGAGATGGAGTTGGCGAAAATAAATGATAGAGTTGTAAATCACGAGAAACTGCCAACATATTCACAAATTCATTTTTTGCTCTCTATTATGCTTTGATATTTTTAAATTGTTTTTTTATAATAGTGCCGTTAAACTTATTAAAAATGATTAATGAATTCAATTTTTTTTCTTTCAATCAGCATTAGTAGAATCTCCCATTCATACCAAAAAATTAAGTCAATGTTGTTTTTATTAAGTGTTATGATATCTGTATATGTATAAAAATATCTTTTTATTGCTTTTTAACTCTTTTTTTTTTGCTTTTTCTCTTATCCTCTTTTATGAAAAATCATTTCTTCTTAAAGTTAAAGAAGCGTTATACAATCGCTTTTATTATCAATTTTTTTGCAAATAAAAATTTTTCACTTGCTAAGTTCATAAGAAGCGGAGTAAAGTTCTTGTCTCATAAGCTCTGCAGAGGAATAAATAACAATAAAGAAGAGAATTTGTAAGTTTTCTTATTTGATTAAATTTTTAAAATGTTAATTGTTCTTATTGAAAACTAAAGTGGAATGCATGCAACTAAACTAGTTTTTTTTTAAAAATTGGATTTTTTACTATCAAACTTTAAATAATTTTCATTAAAATTTTGATCTTCCCAGCAACAGAACTCTTATCATTAATACTCATATCTATTATATTGACTCTTATCATTTAATCATTTTATTACAACTCATATATGAAGACATTTTTTTTATCAATGTTAAAAATGTGTTTAGAATTTGCAAAAGTTTTTATTAGACTCAAGCTGTGTCAAACTGCCATTTTCATATGTTATCATTATTTATACGGACAGAAAAGCATGACTTCCAAGCTAAACAAACTAACGAGCAGTTATATTAATGAAAATAAAGGAGAATGATATGATTAAAAGAGAATTACAAAAGTTAATGAAGATTTTATTTTTACCTACATAGTTGCATTTATAGGAGGAGCTTTTCCTAATATTATATAAGTATTATTGTACAGAATTAAGCATGTATGCCATTAAAAGACAGATATTTTTTAAAAACATAACACAGATAATTCTTAAGGCATTAATATTAATTTCTTTCTCATATAGATAGATATTCATCATCCGTTAAAAGAAAAGGAAAACTCGTTAGTTTCTTAAACTACCTTAGCACATTATTTCACTCCTAAAAAACGAGTTTTTGAGTAGTAAGTTAATTAACTAGTAGATATAGAACAAATTTTAATGCACCTTATGCAATAGAGTAGCTAACGACTTGTACATTAAATATATCTGCCTGATATTAAGAAAAATATAGTCTGGCAACTAGATAAGAAATCAGCTATTTTTTTATTTAAAAAAAGAGAAATTATCGATGATATAATCAGGTGATAGACAGCAAATTCTGTGAAAAAAATTTAACGTTAGTATTAAACAGATTTGCAGCATAGTTATAAATGAAGATTTACATAAAATAAAATTATTCAATTATAAGTATTTTTTAATGAATGATTAAGAAGTGTATTTTGTCAGATTAATGTAAATTTAATATTTCCACGGAAGTTGTTCATGATTTATAAATATCCATTTTATCATATCTGGTTGTATGCTCAGAAAATTATTTTATAAATAAAATAATTTCATAATAATTCATAATTAATTAAATAATATAATACAGTCATTAATTATAGTATATTTTTCAATTTATGGTTAGTATATGGACAAAGGAGTGTATTTTTACGATATCAAGGATATTTTAAATTAATTAGTCTCAATACATTTTATCATAAAGTATGTATATTTATCAAAATATTTTGTAAAATTTAAGCCTTTACCTTATTACGAAGCCTTTACCTTATTTCCACTATCATAAAAAATCAGAAACTTTTGCCTTATTTTTAAAAAAAAATAATCAATAATATATTATTGTCAATTTATAAAAGAAAGCCTGAAATGCTTCAGACATTTTACGCATAGTGGTCTTTTAAAAATATTTTGTTTACCCTTAGCGGTAACAAACAATAAGAAAAGAAATCACAGTGTTTTTGTAGTCTGGAATTGTTTGAATTAGCATAGCAATTTTAAATATTGAAAAGTTTACGTTAGTTATAAAGATTTTGTAAACTCAAAACTAATTCAATTGGCTATGTGTTATCATTTCACTCTCTTCTTATATTATGTATATATGTATATATATATGTAATATATATATATATATATATGTAATATATATATATATATATATATATATATATATATATATATATATATATATATATATATATATATATGTAATATATATATATATATATATATATATATATATATATATATATATATATATATATATATATATATATATATATATATATATATATATATATATATATATATATATATATATATATATATATATATATATATATATATATATATATATATATATATATATATATATATATATTTATATATATATATGTAATATATATTTCAGGAAATACCAGTTATTCTCAAATTAAATGCCTCAAAACTTCGGTTTTCCATTTCCATTAGTCTCTTTTTTTTCTTTCAGTTACGCATATACATGCACGTCATTTCTCAAAATTGGGGAAAGAGAAAATTAAATTCAAATAATTTTGGAAATATGAAGAAAATTTCAAAATTGAAAAGAATTACAAGTAAACAACAAAAAAATTACCTTTTAACTGTAGAAAATGAGTAATAATTTGAGAAGAAGGAATATATAAGTTAAATAGCAATTTCATTTATTGATTAAAGCTATTTTCCTTTATATTAGTGTCAATGTATATTTTGCAGAAGGTTAACACATCCGATCAGCAATATTTGAAACATTTATGTTTCCCAAACAATTAAAATTATTACAGTAAATGATACATAAATTGAAAAATTAATGTACAGAAATGGTTTAAAGGTTAACACAAATGAATTGCCAGATTTAAACAAAAAAAAATCATGTTTGCGAAATTATTACAATTATTATTATGATCAATGCATTTAAGGAAATATAAGAGAAGTTTTTTTTAGTTTATATATATATATAGATCGATAAAAAGACATCTCGTATATATAGAAAGTTCCTTTCTTTGAGAAAAAGAAAACAGTAATCTTTTGCGAATCCTGTGTCCTTAGCAGTAATGCAGTTATAAAGAATAACTAGAGTTGACGTTTAATTGATACGGTTATTATATAAGGATTTCTAACTCAATTCGGTGGTCTACAACCTTTTCCATGGCAGTTACAGCCTCAGGCCATGGACACAAAGGTTCCAGGATCAATACCAGACTGCACCAAAAAACATCTGCCTCTCTCAAACCATACATTAAACTCTTTCAAACCTCGCCTGATGGCTGCAATACACTTTTTCTTCTCAACAAACAAACTTGATTGGACCAACTTGACACAATTTTGATTCGACAAGCAAATCACTTGAATCTCAAAGTACATTTAGCTAAAATAATTTTGCTGTATGTAATGTTAATTTATAATAAGTTACGCGAAGAAAAATGCGTGCAGACTTGTATTTTCACAGACAAAATATATTTATGGCACAAGTTAGGGTCAATATTAGGGTTAGGGTTAGGGATAGAAATTTTTTTTGATACTCACTGACCGTAATCTTTCCGAGAAATTTTTTAAGGCATTGCATGATCTAATATCATGCAATTTCTTCTCATGAAGTAATTTAAAATCAATAGAAATTTAATTTTTTAAGTCATTAAAAAATGTCTCCTACAAGAACACGCATTTTTTCACACAGTGACACGCATTATTAAACACGCATTTTGCAATTAAATAAAATACAAAATGATTTACATTTTAAATATTCATCTATTTTCGTTAATTCAGTTCAAGTGCTACACATAAAGGTTTTGAGCGCTGGGTGCATTACCAATTCTTTTCGTTTGATTTATCGAGAATTATTGAAATATTTTTATCACGACGAAAAAATAATAAATTTGAATATTCATTGCTCACACTACGGCTAACCTCACTTTCTCAGATTTTTTGCCATTATGATGTTGGAACTTAAATCATGTTCACTTTTGTTGTCAAATCAAAAAATTAAGTTTAAAACAATTTCGTCTTTAATTCATTTTAGATATTTATTTTAAGGTAATGACCCATTACTATTTCCGCAACTGAATTGTGTCAGGCTTTTATTTTTAATATTCACATGAAATTTCTACAGGTTTTAAACTTTTTCTAAAAATAACTTTACTTGCTGTTATGAAGTTACTACAATATCCATTCTTTCAGCAGTCTGCAAGAATTAAATCTTACGTAAATACCTTAGTTTTGAAATCGATCCTGCAATAATTCTAGTTTTATTATTTGTTTAGGCGATGTTCCGCCAGATAATATTGATAATTTATTTTCAATAAATATTGTTAATTAATTTGAGATTGAATAGCATAGCAATTCATGACCTTTAATCCCTTCACCAGATTAAATCAGCTACTTATCATCCCTCTAGATAACCATTGATCCATAATTGTATTATATTCCCTCCTGGAGGTCAACATCAAGTACTTTGGCGACTCCTGTATTAGGCCGATACAAACATTTACGCGCGTTGCAGTTTCTATCCTCACAAACATAACATCATCTTTTTTCAAAAGTTTTCCCCCTCTTATTCATAGTAAGTTGAAGTTTATCTAATTTATTAGTGTAAGTAGCACAACTATCTAATTCTTTCGCTAATTGTTATTGAACTAAATTAGTTTTCAACCTATCTAATTCCAGAGGGAGTAGTAAAACTTTATTAGTGTCTCATTTTTATCAAAAAAGTATCTAATTGCTTCCGACTTAAAATGCTTATTCTTTACATAAGTGATAATTCTCCAAAAATTGAAATTAAATTTGCAGCGAATCGTATAATTGTTCTTTTCGTAAAAGTGCTTTGTAAAAAATTTAGTTGTTTTCTGCATTTGTAGGAAGTAGAGGGATGGGAGTCTTGATACATCTACAGTATTAAAACCACCTCTGTACTGCTCTGTATTACGACCACCCGTTAGTACGACCCATTCATTAAAAGGACTGATCAAATAACGTGAAACATCTTGTAATTTCCATGAATATGCAATATTAACAGGACCACATATTTTCATTTTACGTTTAGTTTGTGGATGAAAATGTTATGAATTACACTGATTCTATTTATGGAGAATTAGACTTGTATATATCATCCTAGCCTTTTATGCATTCTTTTTTAAATTTCTTTTTAAGGGTTTAATAAATCCATCAATCATATTTCTCTTGTTTGAAAATTACACACACATTACAGTCACATTTTCTTTGTTTTGTCTTTGCAGTTTTCTAAATATATCCTATTTAACAAAAATTACTGCTCGTAACTAACATAACGCTATGTACATAGAGCAGAAAAAGAATTATTTAATTGAAGTGAATATGAAAATAATATCAAAATTACAAATCACTGAAATATTCAAGAACTTGTAAAGCAGTCTGTTTACAAAGAGGCAATGCACCGAGGCTTTGGTTACAGCGTTCTAGTTTCCCACCACTATCCTAGTGAAGAATAATTTCTAAATTTACAAAAGCACTGAACAACTAACTGAAGTTAATGTGAAATATTAAGCGATGTCATTCATATAATAAAATATTAATGTATTTTTAAGCTTTAATGTATTATTCCTAACTGACAAAAAGAAACTACGTTACTGTCCCTTATTCAGCAGTTTTACAATTCCTTTTTAAAATATAGTATGTTTTTATCAAAATAAGACCAGTATTTGTTACTTATGAGTAAATATTTGCAATGGCTTTGTGGGCTCGCGGTATAGATACCTGCAGTTATAACGCCTGTTTGTGTTCGAACTACAGGGGTAATTATATCTAAAGAGGACTGATATTACATTTTGATTATTTGTATTAATCCTTATTGCTTTTTATCAAATGTTATTGTCTATTAATAATAAATAAATAATTTAAATGTAGGGCCTCAGCTCAGAGGGTACTTGTTTGTAGAACCTAAACTATAGCTTGTAATATTATTGTATCTTAATTTATGCTTTATTCACGTTGTTTTGCTTTGGCTATTGAATGATATTCCGCTTCCCCTTAGGGAAATTTTCTTTGTGTTTTTTTTAACTGTATAGTTAAAAGAAACATATCAAAATATTTAAATTAACTAGTATGAAAACATATTTTTTTTACATCCTAAACAAATAAATCACAAGTAACTATAACTTAGTTTTTTTTCTTCCTTCCTTTAATATAAAGAGAAATCCATGACAACTCCGGAATAAACCATTTTATTCCACACGCTGTTACCGTTAAGTGCCTTTTCCGCAGAAGAGAAGGGTTATTACAGATAACCGCAGTAAGCTTCTTAGAGAGCCTTTTTTCTTCATGATGCAGCATTCACGTGTAAAATGGAGACTTATAGCATAAGCTGAGCTTCCAGACGGTGAAGCTAAATGACCTTGGACACGCTATATAAACTTACTTCAAGATCATACGAGAAAGGTTTTATGCATGTTCCATTTTTATTAGATTGCTTCCATCGAATATATATGAAGATTGAAAAACAAGACCAAAAATTATATGCTTCATCGTTTATATCATTTGATCATTATTTCAAATAAAGAACTTTTTACTATACTACAACAAATATAAATTTATTTATTAATAACATAATGATAATTATGTATATATATATATATATATATATATATATATATATATATATATATATATATATATATATATATATATATATATATATATATATATATATATATATATATATTTATATATATATATATATATATATATATATATATATATATATATATATATATATATATATATATATATATATATATATATATATATATATATATATATATATATATATATATATATATATATATATATATAAATTAATTATAACGGATTTAATGGCGAGCGTTAGAAAATATTCAGGCTATCTAATGCTTAATCAGATACAGTTCATCATTCCTTTGTTTTTCCCAAGGCATTCATTTGTCACAGGCATTGGAAGACAAAAATGCAATCTAATGTCATCCTAACACGAGCTACCTATTCTTGGGAAATACACCCGAAGGATTACCCTTACCTTAAGGATAATCGATTTTTCTTCTTGTGTTCGCCTATTCTAAAAGACTTGACACTTTATTTCTAATCCTTATGGACCTCACAACGTTTCTTATCATTTAAGTTGTAGCTAGTAAATACTATATCGTTACTGTATACCGATAAATATCGTAATGTTTTTAAATCCCGATTTTAATATTTGAAAAAAAAAAGATATTTCATGATATATATCTTGAATACCATATCAATTAGGCGATAATTACATACAATCTATCTATCATGATGATTATATACAATAATAAGTTGATAATGATAAATATCGAGTTAGATATCGTCATAATTATTATCAATTATAATGATTTCGTGATCTTTATCGTCACTTAAAGCTCATTTAGCGTTTCTGATCATTTAACTTACAGCTAGTAAATACTAGCTCGTTGCGATACACCGTTGGATATCGTAGCATTTAAAGTCTGATTAGCAATGTTAAAAAAAAATATGGTTAATCTTGAATAAGGATTTACATCAATTATACGTAACATCAATATCATGATAATTATATACAAATTCAATATCATTATAATTAAATACAATATCCCAATTATGATATCTATGAATAATATTATGAAAATTTTTCATAATAATAAATATTGAATACGATATTTATCATTGTCACAACTATTATCGTCAATGATGGGATTCGAATACGATAATAATGATCAGTAAGACTGATTTCGATAATCATGCAATGCAATATTATCATGGGTGGGGAAACATTTTGTTTTGGTAATGAAATTGTTAATTACATTTATTTATAACATTTAATAGCATTAACATAAATAAAGTTTCATTTTGGCAAATATAAGAATTATGTTAATAAGTAAAGTTTAGAAAATATCGTTTTGTATCGTAAATTGAATATTGATTATTTGAACTATTATTATTTCTTTTGGTGTATCAATATAACTAAAGTAGAATTCGTAAATTTGAATGAGAAAAAAATTATTTCCTTACTTTTTTTAAATATTAGTGCATTAAATAAAGCTGAAATCAGTTTAAAATATCAGACATAATACACTTTTTTTGTAGAACTGAGAATTTTGCAGTTTTTCTAAACTTTATCTTTACAACATTAACTACAACACTTTTTGCATATTATATTCTTGAAATACAGACAAAATAAAAATCACTTTTAATACAAATATACGCTGCCGGTGAAGGAAAATCTACTACCGATAAAGAACTGATTAATTGCCATATTCCGTAACTGAAAAGTCAAGCTACAAAAAAGGGATATACTACATTAATACATTAAATGGAATTTCAATTGAAATCAAGTTGTTTGAAATAAAATAAGTGGGTTGAGGTAAAAGAAGTTCTTCTAAAATTTCTAAGTATAATACAATTTTTTAAAAAAAATACTTCGAAGCATTCAGCTTTCGAATGTTTTTAAAATGATTCTCATTTACTATGCTCTTCAATTTAAATACCTCTTTTACTTGTTTAGTACACTTTTAATAAAAAAGTTCAACTTGTCACTACTTCCATGTATATAAAGAGCTTTCTGATTCATTTGTTTACAATGCACTAAAAGGGATAATTCAATTGCTGTTGTTGTCGTAGACCATTAAGGCAAGGGGTGCAAATGTTCTTGTTTTCCAGTGGCGCCATCTATGGCCAAGAATTCGACATCTGCCACATCCATACGTCAAACCTGTTTATAAGGAGGACGTGTTCATCCATCAGCAGATCATAATTTTGACCTGAAGCAGAAACTATCAATCTCTAATTCAGTACCCCGAGAGGTATAATTTGTTATGGGAACATGGATGACTTTGTGATCCGACAGATTTAATGTACCCAGTCACCATTTACTACACGAGGAGTATTCGGTCTGCTGGATTCGAAATCCTGTTCGCAATAACGCCCTGCCAACCAAGTTATCCCAGTCGGGTAACTGAATTTAAAGAAAGCTGTTCTTTAGTAGATAAATATAATTGAATTCTGAAATCTAGTGCCAGATTAGAAGCACTTTGAAATATCCAGCATCCGAGTATTTTTAGAGAGTTACTCAGCATATTATTACGCTATTCAATTTAAATATCACATACTACTCTTTTACTATTTACAGCTACTCTCAAATAAAAAAAAAATCAACTTTACACTACATTCATGTATATTGTGGACTTGCTTGTTTCAAATCAATTTCTCTAAACTGCAGTGAAAGTGGTATCTGAATGTGAATCAGTAATTCCCTAGTACTTAAATATAACTGAATTCTAAAATCAAGTATAAAATATCCAATGTCCGAGCATTTTTAAAGAGTCACTTAGCATACTTTTCTACTATGCTCATCAATTTAGATGCACATTGAGTTAAATGGTCATTAATGACACACAATGCCATTAATGATCCCAGCTAAGAAAAGACGCTAAAGAAAAATATTCATTTATGTACTAAATGTTCTATATGATTTTTACTCAAGTTATTCTAATTGTAATAAAAGAATATTGAAATTTATGTGTTCTTAAAATGTTTCTCAGCATGCTCCTCAATTAATAAGCCATATTGCAGTTTTGAACTCAAATGCCTACGCAATGCTTTTAAATTTAAATGCCACACTATGTTATTCAACTTAAATACATCATCCTGCCAACTACATCTTAAGTAACATTTCCATCTAAAAAATACACTACATTTATATATTAAATGGACTTTCTGATTTTAAATAAAGTCTTTTAAGACACAATAAAAGAGATAGTTGAAGTTAAAGAAAGTCCTTCGGAAGTATTCAAGTATAATTAAATTCGAAAACCTAGTGTCAGATGAAAGACACTTTGAAATATCTAGGCGTCAGAACTAATACATAAGTTTAGGTTTCGATGTGATACTAAATCTTATTTCAAAATAACGAAAGCCTGTCGAATGGAAGTGACAGGTTACAAATTAGAAGCTTTAGAAATATTCATTTGTTTATGTAAATTGATTGAAAATTTCCATCAAAGCTTTTGAATCAAATTTCTAAAGATTGTGAAGTGTGAGAAATTTAACTCTGAGTAATCAATATTTATTTATTGGGTGTTTGTTTCAACACTACAATTTCTAAGAAAGCATACAGATAGCAATTTTTTTCAGTATTCAGATTGTATTTTTGTATTTTATTTATTGTATTTTATTTATTTATTTGCATAAATACAGAATGTAACCTACACTGTAAAAAGAAAAAAAAATCAGTAAATCTTTAACCAGTATTTGGTGCAAAGTTTCTCCTTATCCTTTAGTTTAGTTAAATGAGAGATCATTATATTTTAGTTGCACTATAAATTGTGAAGTGTGATAGAGAAATACTTCCATGGTGCAACTGACTGAACCAAAATTTGGTAAAAGACGCAAAACTTTGACGGTGACTGCAAACTGAACGATATTTGTTTACGACGCCATGTTTTCTCTACAACTCGGTCTCTAATGCATGTTCTCGACTAATGCTTGCTGTTTCAAATATCAACTCATTTTGGAAAGTAAACGGCTTATTTGCATTAATTAAAGTTAATTTCTTTTATGTTCCCTTTTTAAATTTGATTGGTGGTATAAAATGGTTAGAGGTGTGTCATAAAATAACACTTTTCATGGTAAATAGTTTTGTTACTGTCAATAGCAACCTTGGCCCGCATTTGAGCACTTTAAAAATACCTAACAATGGTGCTGCCTTCCTCTGCTTTTATAAAAGAAAAAAAGAAAATAGGATTTTTGCTTCTTCAAAACACCTATTTTTTTGCAACCTTCCACTGATATTGGAAGCTAGTGAAATTACCAAAATATGGTAAAATTGAGCACCATTTTACATAACCAGCAATATAGTACCATGTTTCGGTGTAACGTAGCTTGGAATTTTTGACAGTGCATACTGCAATATAGTATGTATAACAGTATATAAATATACATAATATACATACTGTAATACATGCTGTTACATTTGCCTAGTCACTGTATCGAGTACATGCAGTTTTTCTTTAGTTTGTTCTTTCATTTTATGGAATGCTAGATTTCAAGCATTTCGATAACATATATTTGAAGTAAGTAGTACTTATTTATTGAGTGTTTGTTCAAACAACGCTATGCTCTATCAGATGTGCTACATAATAATGCAACCAGATTATTCAATTCACAACAACTGCTACTATTACTTATTTTTATTAGTAAAATTATTTTTAAATTATTTAATTATTTTCATCAAACCAAGCAGATCACATCATCTCAAACTCTGAACTTAATATATAGTTGAAGTAATCTGTGCTTATTACCCAATATATTGTTAGAAGTAATCCGTATTTATGTATTGAGATTTGGTTTGAACAATGCTAATATATATGAAATGTGTCAGGCTGCAATTCAACCTGATTGTTTACGTTAGAATGACTGATATCATCTAATAATTTTTCTAAGAGCGGTATAGTTTATTTAAACCTCAATTTTAATTCACTTTTTCCATTTTGAACACTAACGGAGATTTTGAAAATCTTTAAGCTATGATATTGTTCAAATTTGATAATTTCTTAATACAATACTGAGTTATATGCTATTACTGAACTAATCAATTTTTCGAAATAAGAGTCAATATTACCCTTTTGCATAAGGTTGGTACAACAATGGAATCTAGAATTATCAACTGTTGCATGCTTAGCACCACGCGCAAGTGGTTAACGGAAATATAAATCAATTTAAAACCTTATATATGTTGAAAAGAGTTTGCACATTCAACAGCCCTGATCTCATGGTTCAGAGTTAAGTTTAAATTTTCTGAACTTGTAGGTAAATCTATTTATCTCTCATATGTTGGAGCGAAATGTAAACATTGTAAAAAGGCAATTTCAATTATTTGTACAAATAAGCATTAGGAAAATGATTTTTAAGGACTAAAAAGCATTTATCTAGTATATTATTTATTTTTCAGAACAAAATGTCACAAGTTTTTCTTATTTATATTTTTTAAAGATAATAACAGGAGAATGTGCATCACAAAGCATTATAAAATTTAAGAAAGGCCTTTCAGAACGTGAAAGACGACAAGGAGCATATATTTCTGATGTCATCTTTTCAGTAAGTAGAAAGTGCTTGATATTTTTAAGCGAAACCATAAATTGCGTAATGGATGAATGCTCTTTAGTCAGTAAAGCTGTTTTTCAAATATTTACTAGCGCAAATATTTTGTTACGATTTTGTTTTTGCATCATTCTGTATTACTAAGATAAGTATTTTCATTCTTATGGTTAAGATATGAAAAATAAATTGTGTCTAAATCATAAATAATTGTTTAAAACAATTGTGAAAGGCAGTTGTTACTTGTTATTTAAAAATTGCTGCATACAAAACTTTTATTTCTAAACTCTGCCAAATTTCTTGGAACGGAAATTTATTAGTCTTTTAAAAATCTTTATAATTTAACTATCTAAATTAGTTATGATCAAAAAGAACTTCGTTAATTTCTTTTCAGAAAAAAATTCAATAATTTAAAGAAAAGGACTGAGAGTTAGAGAAATCCAATCAAAAATTTATAAATTATTTATTACTTAAAGATTTTTTATAAAATCTAAATGAACTTTTTGATATAAATTATGTGTTGATATAATTTATTTTTTGTATTATTGTTCCTGAACTATTTTGCATGCTACTTAAATAATAAGGAATTTGTAAGTTTTTGATGGAATTTAAAAACCTGTTTGAAATTTTTCTTTACAGAATCTTCTATTTTATATTGTTTTCATGGTCTTATGTACAAAAGCAAGCAGAAATGCATCTTAAAGCTACTACAATTAAATATCATTCTTAATACATTGCGTGATAATAAAATTAAAGAATATCACAGTATCATGCATTTTGAATGCATACAAAAATGTGTTTTGATGAAAGAAACAATCTACAAAAGAATAATTCCTCTTTGACATTGTTTGGCATTCGAGCATTGTTTGCCATTTGACCCGAACTTCCAGATGTGAAATAACCCTTAGTATCACAGAAGCCATTAAATGCAGAAACGAAAAAGAAGTTTCCGTAAGCATTATTAGTTTCTTTAGGTAAAGTGATGTCGAAACAGTTTTCTTTTTCTAGTCGAAAGAGAAAAATAAAATAACAATGCATAAAATCCAGACCATAAGATGTTTAGAGAAGAAATTTTTCTCGATGGAAACAGTAATTCACTGACAATAAATTAATATAGAGTTTAAATTTTGGTCTCGTTATTTAATTTTCTCACATGCGTTTATGTAAGAAAAGATTTCGAATTGGAATATAATTAATATATTTTGTAATATATTGTTAAATCTTAATATGTAATATGCTTGTTTTATTAAATAAAGTATAAGATACTGCAAAATGGTAAAACATGGTTCCAATTTCCCAACAATTTGCCATAAAATATTTTATGCTTAGAAGTTCAGTAATTCTTTTTTATTTTAAAGAAAAATAATTAGTATTTTTGTTATAGTTTAATGAAAAAACAAAACTTTAAAAATTAAAACGTATAATTTTTTTTAAAGTGATTTGACGTGATTTTAAAATAAAGCCACGTATTTTAATTAAAACTTCAAAACTGTCTTCATTTGTGCATCTTAATTTGTCTTTCTGTAGATAAGAATTGATCACCAAAATCTAATATATATATATATATATATATATATATATATATATATATATATATATATATATATATATTGTGTATAAAGATAATAAAATTTTCTTTAAAATGCTAATTGCTGCAGATAATACTTTGAAATTTTTAATTCCAAAGTTAATAATCATGGTTGAGTGATGTTATATAATATTTAGTCGGTGGAATTTTTATGATCAAAAATTCAAAATGATAAACAACAAAAAAAACTGCCAAAAATTTTTAAAATTTCATTACTTTTTGAAAAATAACATTGATTTGGAGTGATATTAAAATCGAACCACCGCATAGTAACACCATTTAATTAAAAGATCCTGAATTTGTTTATCTCATTTCAACTCTCTTAGAAAATGTTCAAACAGACTGGTTTTATTCTGACAAAAATCGCATGATGAATGATCATCTCTTAGAAGGGAATAAGATAAACATAAAGTCTCCATTAAGATGTTAATAGGTGGAAGAGCGATAATCTTCTGTACTTCTTGGATCCGAAGATAAGAATCATGGTTGAGTGATGTTTCATACCTGAGAGATCATATGTTTCTTGTATCCATTCATCTTTATGTAGTCCAAAGATTTAATCAATCAAAGCAATCCTGGAAGTCAGATTAGAAATGTTTTCACTAATTGCATCAATTTCCGTTCAAGAGAAAAAGCTTTAAAATAGTAGATACTTCAAAATAAATTTCTTTCAAGAAATAGATTAATTACTTTCAAAACTGCAATGCTTTGACTTGTATTAAAAATTTTATTAGCATCACTGGTAAATTCTATCTATTATTTTTCATTGCGAAATATATTAGGAAAACAGTTTAACGACACATTGGCAAATGCATAGAATTTCAAACAACTTCATAGAGATTTCACTGTGCTTACCGCTTAATTAAGTATATCTACACATAAACTTGAAGTGATTTCAATACATCCATGGTTCAACCTAACGCAATTGTGAATTGGGAATGACATAGGAATTGGCAATCGTGAATATTAATGTTGGAGATTGAGATTAAATCCTTCTGTTTTTAATTTATATAATTTTCTCTCTAATCGTATAAATATTATTAAAAAAAGTATTTTTTATACTGATAATGATAATAAGTGAAGATTATTTGTGAAAATTTTCAGATTTTTAAATAAGAAAAGCATAACTTTAGATCTTTTTACAATTTTTATTCAAGCTAAATAATTATTTCTTAGTAAAAGAATAATTTCAACAGAAATATCCTAAATTAATATCAAAAACTTTTAAATCTATCTGACCCTAACTGCAATTTAAAAAAAAATTATTAAATTTAGATCAACCTTTTACTGTAGATTTATTTTCTCTAAATAACAAAAAAAAAATTAATTATTTCACTATGGGCTCAGATTAAAGAAAATTCCAAGACTCCATTTACGCTGTAGTTGCAATGCGTATTAACGCAATTCGCAATCATTGATAAGGACGGGGATTCAATACCCAGAAAAGGTTTAAAGTAATTTTATTTTTGAAACTAACTTTTCATTAGAATTCGCTACAACGTTCAACTACAAAATGGGTCTGAAGAATAATCTTAGATTTAGTTTCACGTCATTCAAATACAATAGTTTGTCTGAGAGCACCACTACTTCGCATCAAATTAAGTTATAGCTAAATTGGAATCCATTAATTGACAAAACGATGAATCCTATGACTTTGTTTTAAACTTGAGCATATCTCTCATAAACCAAGGATACAGTTGCAAAATTGCTTCATAAAGTTTAGGATTTGTAAGAATATATATATATATATATATATATATATATATATATGCGATGTTAACAACCATGCTCGAATGTTCAAAAATGCAGACAAACAGCTGGAAGGAAGATGAAGTTCATTTAAGTCATATTAAAGATTTTACACAGCTTCACGTCGTCTGATTAGAGCATTTTGAAGCATTTGCGGTGACCAAATCAAGCTCCGAAATTCTTTGTGCTTGTGTTTTTATCCAAGGGAAAGTAGAATAAGCTTTTCCCTCGATTGTTTTAAGTCTCAGGGAAAAACGGAAACATTAATAATTACGATTGGTCTGTTAAAAAGTTTAGGGAAGTAACGTCTTTCTCACGGTTCCGTGAAAGGAAGAAATCAAAAATGTTCATTAATGTATAACTTGAAGCCTTGATGCCAAAAATAGGTTAAAAGACGAGATATAAGTATTACAGCGTGAGAAGGAGAGAAAGAGCGTTTAGTTTAAGAATAATAAATTAAGAAAAAGATTTAGATAAAGGAATATTATAAAAAATATTAATTGAAGCTTTTTTAGTTTTATATATATATTATATACATACATACATATATATATATATATATATATATATATATATATATATATATATATATATATATATATATATATATATATATATATAGAGAGAGAGAGAGAGAGAGAGAGAGAGAGAGAGAGAAGAAAGAGAATATAGAATAATAGGAAAAATGACAAGAAAGAAAATGATGTATGATCCTGCTGCGTAGTGAATCAAAAATAAAAATAAGAGAATAAAAAGCGAGAAAACAAGCAATAAATTAGGGTTGACAAATTGAAATGAAACCTATAAAAGCAAATAGACAATTTTAAATTTCATCCCGTTGTATTTTTAGTTTGCTTATGTCTGGGAGTTATTCCCACTAGAATACTTTTGCGTTAGTATTTTAAGCTTAACACAAAAGTATCGAGAACATTTTTTGAATTCTTTTATATCCGATATTTTACTTTTATACTATATTTGTTTCTTTTATACTATATTTGCTTCTTTCATACTATATTTGTTTCTTTTTTTACTATATTTGTTTCTTTTATTCTAAATTTTTCTTTTAAATTGTATTGTTCTTCAATGTCTCGGTTGTTATGTAAAACAACACTTTTACTAAATATTCCACTGATTTTATAACTGTTAAGATTTTTGAACAGTTGCTTAATACCGTTTTGTAACATTTTATCCATCCACAGACAGTTCATTTCAAATTTATTCTGAGAATGTTATATTATTTCAATATTAGGAAGAGTCCCAGTTTGGGAAAAATTAAAAGTTAAACTTCTTTAGTTCAATATTTTAATTACTATCCTCAAATTATAAGTTTTGATGTAATAATATCACTCAAAGCTAGAGCATGATTCATCGATTCTCGATGATTTTCAACAAAAATAAAATCTTGTCAAAATTGGTGATTTCTTAAAAAAATATAGTTTATGAATACTTAAACCGTTTCTCCATTTCCGAGTCTGAACCATTCTGTATAAACAGTAATAAATGTTTTATATTCAATTAAAAGCTGCCAATAGCATTTTTTTTTACTTTCCTTGTAAAACGAAGATTATTTTTTCCCTTAAGAAAAATAAATAGAGTAAAAAAAATTATTCTAAGCTAAATAACTGTTTAAAAAAATATAACATAAGAGTTTTAAGATTTAAAGAAAATATTAAAGCTTGTATTGGATCAATTTACATTTTTGTTTTCACTGACACTGCATATTTGGTCATCAATGGATGAGCTGGAACTGTCTTGCATTACGCCACAACATTGCGACCTCATGACGTCACTCCACTTCAGAAGAATAGCAAACGCGAGCATTAGAGTGGAATAACTCCATTATAAAGAATGAATCTAGTAAAATTCCTGAAAGAATATAAAGAACTAATTTCCACAGTAATAAAAAGAACGAAGTTTAAATATCTCAATAAATATTTTTAAACTGCACTTCGAAACTTAAAAAAAATCAAACAAAAAATCTAGATAAAAAAATTCAGTAATTTGACTTTTACTCTTCTTGTAAGCCCTAACTTATTCTGTCCTCACCCCCCCTCCCCCAATACCTTATCTAATCAAACTAACTAAAATACAATATGTCACTAATAACATTGAGCCTTAATGCATACAATACTCCCAACCCTCCTAAAAACATTTCAATTTAAATTACGCGATTTCCTGACAACTATTATTTTAATTACAGTTATAAGGTTTCAAGCAACATTATTTTTCTATAAGGCTTCAATTACTTATTTTTTAAATAATAGTATTTTTATAAGATTTTAAATAACAGTATGTTTCATTTATTTATTTATTTTTAATTTTTGGAAGGTTTCAAGTAATTGTTTATTTATGAGGTTTAAAGTAATAATTTTTTTATAAGCTGCATACAAGGTCTAGTTTGGTTTAGAGCTAATGATTGGATGGCTTGCGAATAGCGAATTTAATAAAATTGTCACTTGTATCTTCTGCCACGGCCCTATTCCCGATAGTCGATTTTTGAGGGGTATAGATGCGGGGTCGTGCCTTGGCGTTGCTGTAGTTTTAAAAAGTCTGTAGTAGTATAAAAGTATTTTTTATTAGTTCATTTGCTTTTCAAACTTTCCCTTGAAACACGATCATAAACAAGTATGCAGAGAAAAGATCAGTTTTCTTTTTAACAAAATTACGTTTGTCGACATTACCATATTTATTTTGTTAGAATCAAAAAAATGCGTCAGAAAATTGTGAGCTAATGTGAAATACAAAAAAGTAAACTTAACAGTTTAAAAATAAGTTTATACTGTTCAAATTTTTTAAGCGATTTAAAATCATAAAAGCGTTTGAATTTTCAATAACATTAATATGGCGCTAAAATGATTTTAAGAATATTATCGAAATTCTTAAACTTAATTACATAATTATATGATTTAATTCAAATTGGAGGTTCAAATTAACACCGTGTTAATGTTGAAGCAAATTGGTATTTCAAATATGGTTCAAGTTACAAATAGGGTTCAACGAACACACTTTTCTAATAAAACAAATTTCTTGGCTAATTTTCTTCTAATCTTAGTTCTTGACTTAATTTTTTTCTGTAATCTCTCTATTAATGTTTAACTATTAATGTTGAACTTAATGTTTCTCGTTTTCTTATAGGTAGATACTTCATGATGTCAGATGTCAAAAATAAAAATAAAATGTTATGAAATTTTTAAATGTATCAATTATAAATTACGGTTGAGTGGAACTTTAATAGGCCTAAGTAAGTTGAAGTTGAGACTATTTTGTGATCACTTGACATAAAATGTATTTAAAAATATTTTTTAATACATTTTTCGCTCTTTTTGTCATCATTGCAAACTTTAAAAATAACAATTGTAACAAGTAGTAGTAAAAATAAATTGTATTAGTACGTCGTTTAATTAGTTTATATGCTAAATTTATCAGACAATTTCCTCTGAAATTCCACAATACCTTTTTCATTTCTTTTACATTAATTTTAATGTATTCCCATTTGCAATTTAGGTATTACACAGTAGTTTCTTAAATCATTGCTTACTCAGACATTACGTATACTGTAAGCACTTAAGGTGTCTAGACTCAACCTTTACAACATCATAAAAGGTTATTTTATAATGTATATTCGTGATAATTTCTTCATCTTTTCTCTAAATTATATCATTTAATATAAGAGATCACAAAAAGAGATTACTCTTTTTTATTAAGGATAAAGTATTTTAGGAATAGAAGAAAACCATTAGAATAGTTATAATAACATAGCAATAGTTAGTAGAAGTGCGTCGTTATTTATTTTAGATTTTGATTATAGTAAGGGTTTTAATTGTGTTTACAGAAATTATCCAGGAAAACACTACTGGTAAACCCCTACTAATTTATCGAAAGATTCAACATTATTACGACCGGTTTCGTGAATTTAAAAATATATCCAAAATTAGCATTTAATAAATTTGGTCAGCATCAATAGTAGTAGGAATAGAGGTATGAAATACAGGGCAAGAGTATATTGGGCAATGGCTAACAAATCATATTCGGTTACTATTAATAGGACTCAAGGAATAGAAAAATTTAATGTTTTTTTTATCACAAATGCAGAAAAGTATTGATCGATTTGTTCCCCAAAGATATTACTTTCGACAAAGACTTTTAATTATAATCATATTGATGAGACGTATGATAAACTCATATTTCCCATTTATTCTCTTTATTTATGTCTCATTTGGCATACTATGCAATACCTAATTTCCAAGTTTGAGAAAAACAAATATTTGGCAAAGGCTTACCTTGACACATTATTTAATATTAAACTACAATTTTTTTTTGTTTTTTTTTTTAATATAAAAGATAGAATGAGTAATGTTTGTTTGCTAACATCTGCATTTAAGCAAAAAGGAATGGCACTTAGAGTTAAATTCCCTTTTTTCAATGATTAATACTTTTTAATTATCACATGCCTGGTAGACTGAAGTTAAAAAAAAAGATGGCACGTGAAAGCTACCTGTCATTAAATTAGTATTTTAAAATGTGAAAACCTCACGTTTAGCTTGTTTATAGCTACAATTTTTGAGATATTTTGCTGTAAGACTAAAAACATGAACTAAACTACCGCAAGATGTTAAAATTTACAGTGTTTCTGGCTCTATAGAAAAATCTCGCTAATTTTTACCGAAGCAATTTGGTTATTATTTTGATAAATTTACTGTAAATATAGATTTTAAAAGTGAGATAAAATTTAGTAAAGGAGTTGAATTTGGTTATTTTTTCATGATAACTTAGAACGTGACATAAATATCATTTATTCCGTTAAGTTGACTTTTCATTATTTTTTACTAAATGAATGGTAATACTATAATTTTGAGCAGCAGAATTATGTTAAATCGTTCTCATATAAACAGAAATATACCGTACATTTTGATTTTGTAACCAGAATTATGGTATTTTTACCACAGATGTCATTACCATTCATTACAGTAATTTTATTAGAATTCTTTTCCTCGGGTGGAAAAGAGTACTAAAAATGTTCAAAATACTTTCTTTTACGCCATAAAAATAATTAATTATCGTGGATCTCTTCTACAGCATTCTAAATTAGGAATAATAATTATATTTATTACATTAATTGAAATCAATACTTTCTTACTAATGTGAAATTCTTCAATAATTGGATTAAGAAAAATTTAATTCTGTACTTAAGAGCAAATTTATCTGTTCAAATACTTGAATATGATGAATTTTAACTACTTAAAGTTGATCATTGTTAAGAACATTGCCCTCTGCACCAAATATTATTGAGTATTAAACTCAGTAGCGTGACTGCCCATTTGGGACAGTGGCCTACTGTGCCAGTACGGTAAGCATTAATCTTAATGAGTTGAACTTTCTAAAAACGGATTTCGTTTAATGTAATTCCGTAATGTGACTAAAAAAAAAATAACGATAAAAAAGGAATTTTTTAAAATTTGTTGCACGTGTGTCTTTTAGCTTTATGCATAATTGAGTTTTTAATTATTTACTTTATTCTTACAACATGTGAAAAGCGGTATTCAGCTAATAATAATAATTTTCTCAAGAAAAGCGCAATTTTCAATAGCTTTACAAAAAATAAGAAAACTTGACAAAAGTGCAAGCGAACAATTTACAACTTTACTACATGTTTTGCAATGTATGTAGATGAAATGTTAAACATCAGCAAAATATATCTAGCAAAACATTAATTGTATTAGTAAAGAATTCTGGCTCTTATTTTTCTATATTTTTATATTACTTACTTATCCGTCTTCTTCACTATTATCAACTGTTTCTTTTCTTTGCAAAGTAACCCAATCACGTTTGTTTTTAACGTTTTTTCCCCCTTTGATAAATGAGCGGAGTGTTTGATCACGAAACAAGTTGTTTCTCCCTAAGCGTGTAAAAAATAACAAGAACTTTATGTAATTTATTACCTCAGCTTATATTTCATCAACTCATTAGGGGGCACTTGAACGAAAACAATAACAAAAGTATAGTTAGTGAATAGTTTACAAGAATTCTATAAATTATAGCAATAAATGAAAAAAATAGTTAAAAATGACAATTTTATAACTTGTTAAATTAAAATGATATTATGTTCAAAATTAAATTTCAAATTTTTTAATTTCTAAAATTCAAAATTTCAGAAATTAAAAAATCTAATTTATCAGTAATTTTTATCCTTAGTATCTTCACTATTTGTATCATTATTATTATTTTATCATTTTATCTTTATCATCATCATTATTTTTATCGCTATTAACTATAAAGAAAAACATTAACGAGGGATCACGAAAATGAAGTTTCACGATGGGATAAAGATCTGAATAGGATGCTGGTAATGTTGCCTTACTGTTTATACTTTTGTAATCCCCTAGTATCTCTTAATAACAGTTTGATTTCATTTTCACATAGCTTTAAATCACAAATAAATATTTATTCCTATTTTAAAAATATTAGATTTTTTTTTTCAATTTTGCGTAATGAAGTTGTTGCAACAGCAGGAAATACGAGAAAACATATCAAATTTTATAAGAGTTTTTCGAAAAGAATAGTTGAAGGAAGGAAAATATATTTTTTAATACATTTCCCTCTTAAACTGGACAAGTAAACTTTGAAGAACTCCAAATCAACGTTTATTTTAAAGTACCGTAACTGTGGAAAAAAGATTAATTTAAATATGTTTGTATAAGTAAACCACAATCTAAAAAAAGCAGTTTGGTTAGTAAATAGAAAACAATTGCATTGAAAATTAAGAGGAGCTTCTTCCAATTTGTTTGGTAGAAACAGAAACATGTTTAGAATATTTAATGAACTTCAGTGGAGCTTCAGTAGTTTTCTGATGAAAGTTGTTGTTAGTTGTTGAATAGTTAGCCTAGAAAGAAATGAAATTCAGTTTTAACAAAACTCCCTTGAGTAAAAATATAGTTATGCAAATAATCAAATCAAAAGTAAAAAAATAACAAAGTTAATAGGAGTTCTTGTTGAACTAGACATTTTAACACGACTAGAAAATAACAGTATTGCGCCAAACTTTTTTTTATTATGTATGAGCATAACGTAAAAACCTTTTATTATTTATCCATTAAATTCCAAAGCGAAATAAATACTAAATTTCCATCACGAACAAGGAAACCAAATTAAAATCTTTAGAGATTTCCTAATTTCAGTGTCTACACTAATTCAATTAAATTATGTAAACATAGTATTTTCTATAAAATTATGTAAATGTATAGCCAGATTACATTATTTTTGCGTTATATTTGTTTAAGGAATAAAAATAAACTTACATGTTAATACAATATTAGCACTTCAATGCTAAAAAGTAATTTAATAAGGCGTAAATTGTTATTTAAAAACAAATTTGAATAACTTTAAATACTCCTTAAGTAGAATAAAGGGTATTTTGTTTGCAATTATCTTAAACAAGATTAATTTAATCATGAGCTAACTCTTTGTTTCAAACTAAAGACACTTTAAAATTGATTTTGCGCGGATTTTCAGAATTTTTCTTGTCAGAATATAATTAAAACTTACACTTGTTTATAAAGTGTCATTTTTTAATCTGTAAACAAAAGATTTTAGTTTTATCATATAACAGTGTTTATATTTGCCTAGGATGATTTTAAAAAAGCTTTTCTAAATAATTTTCTATTATATAAATATACATCGCGTCAGCAAACCCCTCCCTGTTAGTTAACAATATAATAAGAATTGTGGATGCCTGCATTTCTTAATGCCATCTTTTATTAAATAGTTCGCCGATAACTGACTATTAAAAACAAAATAATAAATTAGCAATGTCTTGATTACGTTCCCAAATGATGATAACAGAATTAGTTTACCACATTTAATTCTAATATTACTTTTTAGTTACAAATCATGAAAGTTGTATCGATATGCATTTCATTTCTCTTAAAAACAACCAAGCACACCAAAATTTCAAAGATTATTGATGCACTGATTAATTTTTAATTTTAATTACAGCATATAACACTTATTTTAAATCAGATTGCAAAATTGTATACTTGAAACTATTTTCTTTGCAAAACAAATATTGTTCTGTCAAATGCTTTTCGATAACACACAAAGAGAAAAATTACCGTGTTGTATAATAATAACATATCTGGTAAATAAAAAACAATTCTGGTAATAAAAAGTAAAATATACAATACTTGAAGCAATTATCAGTTTATCCCGAAACGGTTTTCCAGAAATTCCGGTTTTCAAAATTATTGTTCTGATTACTATACATTTATTAAAAATTACGAAACAGAAAAGTAAATTTAATAAAATAATGGTTTTTAAGTCATGCTCTAATGTATTTTGATAAAATTACATATTATGAAGTCATATTTACTAAATTTTATTGTTAATTTTCCCAAAACCATTACAAAAGCGTTTTGATAAAAATTTCCGAACTGTTTAATGTTCACATCTAGCCAGAAACACAGTAAATGTTACCATATGAAGACAACATTGACCAAACTAGCATAATTATTTGATAAGTGTGCCACATGTATGAATTGAATTTTTGAAAGCTAAATATTTAGCAAAATAAGTTGATACTTAACATTTTTGTATATAGTAGATTCTTTGAATAGTGAAAATTAATTTAAAAATATGGGGAGGGGGAATAATCTATACCTAAAATCTAAAATTCAGTCGAATAAAAATGCTTCGATACAGTCAATAAACTTAACGTGAAAGAATTTCGTTCGTTTCCTTACGATAGATTTTAGCTCCCTGACAAAGGAAGTCATAACTTAAACTTATTATTTAACTATATTTCTGTTTGTATTATTTATTTTAGTCTTAAGAGATGGTAATACTCTGTAAATTCACTGTGGGAATGGTGGAGCACTTTCAGGATTATAACCTCTAAAATAATAGAGCCCTAAAACCAGAAAATTTCGAGAAAAACGAAATTGCAAATTCAAGCATACTTATATAACACTTTATTTCGATAATGGAATAGTGATCTTGTGAGAAGCCTGCCTATTACACAGATGATTGAGTTTTGATTCGTTCAGTAAACTGTTTTACTCCTCTTGTTTTTTTTTTCTCTAATAGTTTGTTTTGTTTATATACAAACAGTTTAGACATAATTTTATTTCATTTATTGTATTTTAATCTGAAAAGATATTTTTTTTATTTAACTTACACTAATAATTAAAACGTTCAAAAAATAATAATGGTTAAAAATTTGATTAAAAAAAGCGCTTATAATAGTTCTATATTTAGATATGCGTTAACTGATATTATGATATATTTCGCGTTATGAACAATAATAAGAAACTGAATTATCATGAAAACAAATAAATTATTTAGAATATGGCCTAGTCAATAAAATATGATTGCTAACTTGAACATCTTTTTGAAGTTTTATCTGCTGAAAAACATATTTCATTAAAACGATTTCTCAAACTTTTTAAAGTTTTGGAACTTGTAAAACATATCGTTACTAAAAATCGAAGATGAAAATTGACGATGCACTGTTGAATTTATTTTATTATAGTCTTCACGAGAATTTATTCCACAATTTTGCTTACATTAAAAGCCATTAAAGACTTTACTTAACAATTAACTGTTAAGTTTTCCGACTGTGTTCGAGACATGTTTTTTTAATTAGCTTGTATTAAAATTTCAATTTTAATTTTGAAAATAGAGGTCCTTAAAATTGTAATTCTAAAGTGAGGAAAGTTGTGATGAAGGGAATGGAGGAAGTATTGTGGTGTCAACGCTGGGACTCAAATCCACGTTCTCTCAGACATGATTAACTGTTTATATATATATACATATATATATATACATATATATATATATATATATATACATATATATATATATATATATATATATATATATATATATATATATATATATATATATATATATATATATATATATATATATATATATATATATATATATATATATATATATATATATATATATATATATGTATATATATATATGTATATATATATATATATATATATATATATATATATATATATATATATATATATATATATATATATATATATATATATATATATATATATATATATATATATATATATATATATATATATATATATATATATATATATATATATATAGCCAACTTGGAATAAGGTGGACAATATAAAATGATCGAAATTATAGAATTAAGATAAAAAAAATACACTGACTTGTCTTATCAAAATACAAGTATAGCATTTGACACAATGATGAGATGTTTAAAAAAAATACTTGCCCACCAAAGCAGCAAAATGTATTCACCCCATACAGGTGAAATAAAACAACCAGCACAAAAATGATGACAATTTAAATGGCATGTTCAAAGTTCCTTTAACTTTCATTTCCATAATTACCATAAAGTGACATTTTTTCTAACCAAAATAAGTGCATTTTTTGACAAACTTTTTACAAAGATATGCCTAAATTTTATTAGGAATGAAATGGATAACAAGAGTAAAAATTTGAAACAATGCTTAATGCATTTGAAAAGATAAAAGAAAAAGATAAATTTAAAGCGTGATGAGAAGAAAACTTAGGAGGAAACACTTAAATTTAGGAACACTTAAATTGAAAGTATCTTAAATTTTAAAGAAATAATCAAGGGTATAAAGTGGTAGATATTAAAGAAATTTAAGTTACTGAAATTTATAATGATTTGAGCATTTGTATTAATATTAAACCCGCAGAAGAAACGATGTAGAAAAACGACTCAATTTCCTCGATACGGCCCGATGTCCGCAAATCGGAGAAAGAAAGACAAGAGGTACAATCTTTGGTGTGTAGAAAGCAGGCCAGCCACTCACAGAGTCTCAATATTTAGAAAATTCACTGACTGGAAAGAATCCAGACAAGTGATAACCAATTAAAATTCAAGAAGTAGAGAGTTTGAAATTCCGACGATTGATTGGCTAAGTAAGCCATCAAAATTAAATGAAGAAAAAGAAATTAAAGCCATCAGTCTTCGATTTTGGTAAAAACAAAGTCATGAAATACTCTCAATGACATCTTCCATCAAAAGACGTCAAGATATCACAGGCTAGGATAGAAGGGTTTTCAATTACCCACTGGAAATGTAATATCAGCCAGGAGGTGCAATGACCGTTCAAAACAAAGACGGAGGAAGAGAAAATTTAGATTCTATTCCAAAAGAAAGTGGAATTTTCGCCCGATAAAATATATTCAACATACTCACGTTTGAATTAAGAAAAAAATCGCTTAACTTAAGAAAAACCATAGAATAAACACCGAATAAACTCAATATAATGGAAAATACAACAAAATTTGCTTAGAATAAACTCAAACTGTTATAAAATTAAGGGCAAATGAAGATTTTAAAAAATCAGAAGAAATGATTTTATAGGAGTAATTGTAACATTTCACTAGGTGTAATTCTGACACCACACATTTAGTAAAATACACAAAACTGAAAATTAAATTTAACCATATAAAGTGCCATACTCCGGGGTACCATGGTAAAATCATGGTATTACCACATTTATCAAACGTTGTCCCTTATTATAAAAGCATATTCTGATGTTAATTTTACTAAGATTATTACCTCAGCAATTTGGAAAAAAATGACGATTTTTTTGTGTTCCAATAGAACCAGAAACACAGGGATTTTAATATATTCTGGTAGTTTTGTCTACATATTTTCTCTGTGCATGGTTGTTCAACGTACTGATATGTCCTTTTTAATGTTAAATTGATTTTTCTGAGACAATAGATTAAGCAAATGATATTTTGTTCATATCCCTTTCCTTCCATTCTCAATAACTCAATCTAAACTCAAAAACATGAGCTACTCAAAATATTAGCTATTTACAATGCTTGCAATAACTCAAAAATATGAGTTATTTACACAGATAATTAAACATTTATCCTTATTTCTTAGACATTATCTTTTAAATGTGAGTCATAAACAATTCTTGAAACTTTAGGTTGCTCTTATCTGGTTTGAAGAGAATTATTTAAATAAATAAACTCTTCCCATATCTACAGCTAAGTCTCTGAGCGCATTTTATCGTTGTTCAATATTTATTTAAAATAGCTCTTTTTGTTTAAAATGCAACTTAGCAAAGCTTTTTAATCCCTAATTATGCTATTAATGTATTACTTTAGCTTTGCTGCTTAAGAGTAAATTTGATTATTTTATTCTTATTTATTTGTAGGTTTTTTTGGTGCAAAAATAAAGGGAAGAGTTTGATAAAAATTTTTAGCTTTCCACCATTGAAACCTGTTTCTTATCTCTCAAGGTTGCTAAGTAATGAAATTGTAACGGGAGAAAATTTTCATAAATACTACATAGAAGCTTCAAAAATAAATTTAAAGCGAATCAGGTTCAAATACAGATTTTTTGAATTTCAGAGATAATTGTAAATATTCATGTCGCCTCCAGTCCTCTATATGTAGAACCTTCGCCAAGTGTAGAACTAGGGTAGTACGTTGTGGGAAACTCGAAGTTATAGTTCAGAGGTCAGACGGCGCCATTTAAATGCCGTGGCCTAGGAACATATACTTTTCCAGTTCGCACCAACCGTGGTTGGTGAATCATAGCTAATCGTGGAAAGTTTCCTCCGCATATAATTCAGATGTGCGCAACTTTCATTCAGAAAGTTCTCCGCTGATCAACACTGGCTATAAAATAAAATTAAATCCACTATATCTGTGTTCCCCAACCCCCGGTCAGCTGACCATTTCATTGAAACTGAATTTAAATTTCTAGGTTTATACCCCAATTTCCATTAAAATTCTATTTATTTAAAAATTTACATTAAAATTTTATTTCCATGAAAATTTTATTTCCATTAAAATTTTATTTATATAAAGAAAGGGCCCCCGAAGGTAGTAACATAAATATTTTAATGTTTAAAAATCTAAAAAATAAAAGAAAAAAACAGCCGCAACTATTTTCTCCATGAATTAATTTTAATAAAAAAAATCAATCATTATAACTGTAAACATCGTAAATAAAGCACGAAAGCTCAGCACGAAATTTACATTGGAACTAATGAAGAACTCCGTCTTCTCTCTCGATCGTGACTCATTGATTTAACGTTCTAATAAGTTAAAATGCTAAATCACTTTATATTTATTTTTTGGTGCAACTATATTTTATTCTGAAGGCATGTTTAAATACAATTAAATTGAAATTAATAAATCAAAATAATCTAAAATATAAACAATCAACATCCCCCTCCCCCAGCGGGCCGCGGTAAAATTATCCAACGTTGACAGGTCCGCGGTAATAAAAAGGTTGGGGAACACTGCACTATATGAATAGATTGCTTAATGCTGGTTATACAAAAAAGTAAACTCCATTGTGTAAATATGTTGTTTATATGCTGTTAAAAAGATTGATTGTATAAAAATTCAAATAGATTGTCCAACCACGATTTAAAAATAAAATACATACAAACCACTATATGAAGAATATGTTGTTCAATACCAGTAATAAAATACAATTAATTCCACTATACAAATGGACAAGTTACTGTTTGTAATAAAATAAAGTGAAGTAGACTATGTGAATTTACTGTTCCTTGACGGTGATGTAGAGAATTATGATGCATATATCTTAAATTAGTTTTGCTATCATTTATAGATCAAATTTAGTAAAGCTCTGCACTATAAATATATTTTAAGACCCTATCATTGTTTTATTAGTCTGGTGCGTGTCGTCTGCATTATCTTCTTCACTTTTTTAATAAAACAAGTTTATTCGTAAAAATATCTTCTAGAAGATAATACATGACATCTTTTGAAATTATATTGAAAATGAAATGAGCTAATTATGAATGTCGGTAGCCATTCGAAATAGTTTTTCTCAATTTCAAACTTTTTAAAGGAAATCATGATTTGATATGTAACTATTCATCCATACATTGTCACAGAGAATTATTGATATCAAAGTAACATTCAAAGCACAATGAAAGAACCGAGCTAGAGGTAACCATATTTGACAAGTATAAACTGATGTTGAGGATTACGTCTGATAAAATAATGTTTTATAACTAACTTCTTTCAAACAAAATCTCGTTTTTTCTTCTAAGGGATGATGTCACATGTTTTGAAAAAGAAAATTCTGTGTATTTCATAACTGTTATTTTTATTCAAACAAAAAATTATTCATATTTTACAGTTTGAAGACGTTACAAATTATAACAAAAATTAGTTTCTGTCAAATACTTTTAAGAAATACCTAAATTATTAGGATATGATTATTAAGATATAATTATTAATAAATTATTTACTAATTGTTTTTAATCATTAGTTTAATATTTGTCTCCAAACAACTAAAGTAATTTATTTATTCTTTTAAAAAATTTCTTAAAATGTTCTTTTATTAATTTTTTCTTTTCATGAAAAATATTGTTATCCATCGATATAACATAAAAATATCGCTACTATAATTCACGCAGTCAATCATTATATGAAATTTATTTCAAAATTTTTAGTTTATTCGGAATAATATCTTTAACAGAAATGAGAGAGAAAAATACATGAAATCTGTTGACTAGTGAATATACGCCAATTACGAAATTTACTTAGATAGTTCAAAACTATGAAAAATAGCTTGTTAGACTGGGATTTATATGCTCAATGCCTTTTTATATATTTTTCTTTTTTACTATATAAGACAGTAATAATATCATTATTTATATCATAAATAATTTATTGCTCGATTGTTATAAGATAGACAGATAATCGATATTAGTAATTAATTTAAATAAAATTTATAACAAAATTAATAATAAATAAAATTAAATAAAATCAATTAATTATAATTTAAATAAAAAATGATGTATCTATTATTTAGCTCTCTTTCCTGTTAAATCAAAATTTTAATGATGCAAAAACATTTATTACTTATTTATATGGTTTATACTTCACAATTTTCCTTTTACCATGTTTTTTCTGCTAATTTTAAAACGATATGTCTTAAAAACTTTATCGTTGAGTGCACGATATTGGAATTCGTATAGTATGCAAAAAAAAAAATTTCTAGACTTACATAAATATTAAAAAAAAGCTGTATTTTTTTAATTTTAGCAAGAAAAATATATAGAGTTTGACTAGTGAAAAAAAATCAATGCTACACAATTATCAGGCTATTGCGAAGCTGACTGGAACTCGAATAACATAACAGGACAATTTTGGCATTTGCATTTATGTATGAAGCATTTCAGCATTCAGCATTTGGTATTTGCATCGCATTTCGGTAAGTGACCAGTCACTGAATGTAGACCATTCAGCATTGACGAATCAGAATTAAGTTTTCTTGCAGGTTCACAAAAAAATGTTTTTTAAGAAGTCCGCAAGAAGCTCTATTTTTCACTACAAGCATCACAAATATTTAATATTTTTTTTAATTGAATAAAATGCAAAAAACGCTAAGCAACTATTAAGCTCTGAATGCTTCTTGTTACTAATAAAATTTTGGCAATATATTTTTTGACAGAATTAAATATTTACTGATTTCATTCTGCAGGCTCATTATTTGTTAGACAAAATTTATTCTTTTATTCGGCTCAAAAATGCCGATTCTTTTAGATAAAAGTTTTCTTGCTTTTTTTTTTAAAAATATTAACAGAAAATATTTTTTGAGCGTTTTTTAACTTAAATCAAAATTCTGTACTTTTAGACTTAGAAAAATTTATAGGGGGACCGCAACCGAGGTTATTCCGATCACTGTGACTGACTCGGTGACGATTGGGAGTCACCACTGATGACCAGGTCATCATCGAAGTGATCGGTGACAGATTTGGATATTCAGCAAGTTTAAAATATCTGTCAAAGCACCGGTGATTTTCGTTGTTCGCCACCTTACTTTTAGCATCTGGCAATCTAAAGCTTGTATACTTCTGCAGTTTTCTTGTGTTTATAGCATTATAAATTTGACTTATTTACTGAAAAATTTTAAAAGATGGCATAAGTGAAAAAAAAGTTTTCAACTTCCGAATTAAAAATGATAATTGAACATTACAGAAGTGAGTTTTACTTCAATTAAAATTAACTTACAAGATTTATTAAAATTAATTTACAAGTTAGAGCAATATTATGATAAGTTGTAATAACTTCAGTTTTCACAAATTTTTGCCATTTGAAATAAAATCTCCGAAATAGCTGCTGAAACGCAAGCGTTTTCGTTATTCATTCAAACTTCATGAAAACAAATAACTAAAAGCGTCTAAACACTTAGAGTCATGAAACTAAATTAAGGCTAGTTTATTATTAGACAAGGGGCTTATGATGTAATGTCCGACGGTGCACCAGAACTTATTTCTTTTTAGCAGTGAATCAGTGCGTCACAGAAAAGCAGACATTTGCTGGAATCATCGTGATTCCATCACCTTGATTGCCGCTGCTCAAAAGATTTCCTTATTCTTATAATTTTATATTTCTCGTTAAAAGTTACCGGCATTTGTTGTCAATAATAACTAAAATAAATACTTTTGCTGACGAAGCAGAAATGCTTATTATAAGAATATTTATTATAAATCCAACTAAATAGGAATTGTTAACGTGTCAAAAAAATAAAGAAAACAAAAACAAAAGGAATTAAATTAAAAATACAAACTAGCACAACAAAAAAAGACAAATTTCCTTATCTGGAAGCATTAAGTCTAGTAGGAAAAAAGGAAATTAATTAGGAAAATCAACAATGTATTTATTTTAAACGCAATAATGTCAACATTAGATCAAAGACTTTTTAAACGATCTGATTTAACTAATTTTCTGAAACATCCTGGTAAACATCATGGAAGCGTTATTTTTATAATCTTTTTAGGAAATTTATACTAATGTTGACAAAACATGTTTTTTTCTCTCTTTCAGGAGAAGTACGAAGAATTTTGATATTTTTAGACTCCTTAGAATATGCCAATAAAAATGAAGTTTATTAAAGCATTTCAGGTATCGAAGCTGATAATATTTAATGGGAAATAAAAGCTATTTTTCTAACCAATCATTATTGACATGAGAAAATCAGATTAAGTTAGAAATATATTTGAAATTAATTCATATATTTTGAGTAGCTGCAATAGATTAATTAATCTTTATCAAAACCCACCTTTAACATTTGCCTTCAAATGAACTGATTTTGAATCTTTCCATACAGAATGAAGCAATTTTCGTTATATATTGAGGAATCACCTAAGTATATATATATATATATATATATATATATATATATATATATATATATATATATATATATATATATATATATATATATATATATATATATATATATATATATATATATATATATATATATATATATATATATATATATATATATACGTCCTTTGTTGCAAATTCTTAAAATTGTTCTTTCCAACATCAAATTATTACTAGCAAATAAAGAAGAAAATCCTTTAAACTGCATTCACATGCAAAGCTTGAATTTAGAGTTCAATTTAAATTTCGCAAAACTTATTTAAACATATAAATTATTATTTTTTGTTTAAATAAGTTATTTTATTTTTTTGAAAAGTCATAGTTTATTTACACCCTGTTTATGAGATCTAAAGAATTGGCATTTGGGTTTACAACAAATTTTCTTTTTTGTTTCGACTTAATATTCACCCAAAAGCACTTTTTAAATTTCTTGAATTTTATCTGAAAAACCGTGCTCTGACCTATGAAATTACTCGATGAGGATTACTCTTATAATGATCCTAGAATAAACTGCTAAAATAAGCCTGCATACTTCTAAAATATTGAAGAGGAAAATATATGTTTCCAATGTAAATTCATTTTGCTATCTTAAATTTGGATGTCTTTTTTTTTCTTATTTTTTCTACTGCAAGAAAAAGTTCAATTTCTAAGAATATTCACTGAGAAAGATTTAAGTAAGTGCATAGATTGAAATATCTGGACAAATTTTTCCCAATTATTAAAATTACATACCTAATCATTTACACAATATTTTCGTTTCACTGGCAAAAATAAAAAATGACTAAACAAATTATACTTTAATATAATATAGTGTTTTTAATACTTCTTTTAACCCTTTATGTCCAGTTTTAATTAGGGTGAAACATATGTTTCTCCCCAAATCAAGATAGATTGATGTAAATATTTGCTCTGACGAAAATTATCTTATAAATAAAACATTTTGCTTTAATTTGATGTAATTTTTTTTATCCGTCATCTAATTTTGCCCCATTTTGTTTCATAAGCATATATATTTCTTTCTAATGATGATCTCATAACTTTAAGAATCTGCACTTGCAAAAACTCTACTCTAAATAAAAGCTCATACTTTAATCAGAAATCGATTTTTTTGTGTGGATTTTTTCATTCAAGTTGCATTTTTAAGTACTCCTTTTTAAGTTATCATTCATTAATATTCATTGATGGAATTATTCGGAAATTCCATTCTCTAGATAAAAACACATACTTGAATCTAGAAGAGATTTTTAATTAATTTATTCTTCAAGTTGAACTTCATTTTGGGTCATTTACACGTGTGTTTTTTTTTTCAAATGAAGTTGATTGATTTTAAAAAATTGGTGCATACAAAAAAATATTCCGAAAAAAAAAAAAAGAAACGCAAACTTTTGTCTCAAATATATGTTACAACTGATCCATTATCCAAGTTGAACTCAGGTTTTTGCTTCGAGTACACAAGCGTTTCGTCAAAAATGATGTTGATTCAGGCATAATATTGTCGCAAATAGAAGCAATATTCCAAATAAAAACGCATGCTTTAATCTAAAAGATCTTTTAATTAATTCTTACTCTACAGTTGAGCTTCAGTTTGACTATTAACACACATATATATTTTTCTTAAAATCATGATCAACTGATAAAAAAATTTCTTCATCCGTTTAGAAAAAGCATATGTGAAATAAATTGCCCGGCACATAATTTTTTCAAACCAATCTTCCAGATAAAAACGCATAATTTAATTAAAAATATATTGTTAATATATAAATTCGTTAAATTCAGCCCTATTTTCAACCATTAGCCTATTTTAGCCCTATTTTTTTCTTCTAAAATAAAATTATGCATAAAGTGGGAATATTTGCACACAACAAAAAATAAAAACATTTAATAAAAACATTTAACCTGCACCATGTTTTTTTTTAAATTTATACGTCAGGTAACTTGAGCTTCATTTTGAAATCATTAACACACATTTTTCTTCTCAAATCATGATGAATTGATGTATAATATTTGCTACAACACCGCAATTTCTGGCATGGAAAAATTACAAGAAAATCACATTCATCTAATCCTTTAGATTTCCAAACATTAAGTCTGACATATGACCGCTGCATTATTCTAACACAGGAAAAAAAAAGTTGTAGAGAAATTTTAAGAGCTTAAGTTTAAAAGCACTTCCCACTCAAGGAATCATTAATCATGTTTAGTCTGAGTCCAGTTTGACGTACTTCGGAAGTGGAACATTTTGGTAGTGCATTTTGAAAAGGTAAAAATCTGAAAGTTTGAAATTTTATGAATGTTCTTTTTATAGACAACATCAAAGATGACGAAGTGCTCTCCTTTTTTCACTCCATTTCTGTCTGGCTTATAAAGAGTATGTTCGGAAGCTTTTTAAAGTTTGCAAAATAATATAAACTTCTGACAAAGTATTGGCATAATTATGAAATGAAATGGTTTTAAAAATAATCTGAATAAGTAGAAGAAAGAAATAGAAAATTTCCATTTGCAGCTTTAACTGCAAATACTTTTTTTTTTGTCTTGATTATTAATAATATTTTGTTCCTTTTAGCGTAAGACTTATAATTTTATATTAAACTGTCCATGTAAAAATATAAGGTTACATCGCATTTATCGTAATTTCTTATTTTTATAACATTTTTTCTCGTTGTGGTGCACAATGAAAATGCTTTGCGGCTAAGACTTCTACAACTTTTGCCAGTTCCACTGCGGTATAGTTGGCAACGAGTCAGCTGTCTACCTTGCAACGCAGGGAGCTTCTATCCTACAAACATCAAGGAAAGCTGTCCCTCTTGGCAATGCTAATCACCTAATAAAGAAAAAGATTAGATTAATGATTCCACTTTTAACTAAATCACAGAGAGGAATTCCGGAAATATCTGGTGGAATAATCTCCCTATGCAGCCAAGACTCATGGACACGACTGCTTCCTTAAACATCGAACTTCTGTTATACAAAGCCTCTTTCTGCACTCTCTGTGACCTTCAGGAAAGGATGGATCCAGACCACCTTTTCCATTGCCCGGCGTTTGAGGACACCTCTTTGTGCGACTCATAGATATAAAGGATATAGATATAAAGATGCGACTGCTACTTGCGAGCAACATTCCTAACTTCATAGACTTTTTCTCGCCACGCCTACTATGATTTTCTTTTCTTTGTGTCCTCTTTTTTTCCTCCCCTTTTATGGTATAGAGGTCTTTCTGTAACTCTCCGGGCACTGGAAATAAAATAAAAAGATATTTTGTCGCTATATAGTCTTGAGGATTTTCTGTCAAATTTGTGTACTTTTATTAATACGATTGTACTTACGTACTTTTATCAATAAGATTGCACTTATGTACTTTTATCAATAAGATAAAAAAGAATCAAAGATGAATCTTTTGTAAAATTTAAAGTTGTTATCATATGACATAAAACGATTTTTTAAATTAAGAATAAAAAAAATTTAAAAAAATATACAAGTATTTCTTTTAAGAAACTTAATCACATTGTCGCGTAACAACTACGCCATTTTAGTGATAAGACTACCTAAATTTAATTCCACAAAATTGTTTTTACAAAATTTTACTGTAATAGACAAAAATTGTAGAATATATTAAGTAACAAATTATCAGATAAAGTCGAAATCTTAACCAATAAAATTCATGGATTTTTGCACAAATTTATTTGTTTAGAAAAATTGTGAAATTTGAAAAGGCGGAATAGCAAAATTATATACCTTTTTGCAATTATAATTTTATTTTGCGTATTTTTTTGTATATAACATATTTCCCAAAGAAAATACATTTATTTTTTATTTCATTCATACTTAAACGTGGTATTGGTCTTAATTTAATTGACAAACGAATTAAGCTTTTTCAATAAATAAACTTATTGAGGTTGACTCATTGATGTGAATACAAATAATCTGTAACATATTTGTTTAAAAATACATTAATACAAATAGCTAAATTGCAAAATTATCTTATTTTTAGTACTATACCGTGACACCTTCTACAACCATTCAGTAATAATAATCTTCTCAGAAAGTATCATTCCTCTCTCAAATTAACCATCATGCCAGCTTAATTTTTCAATTCAAATAGCAATTAATTTAAATGATGCTTTAATGTAATTAAATTAAATTTCTAAAAAAAGAATGTTTTTCATACTGCTGAATTGCAACAGATCATAAATTATTCACCAAGTAAATTCTATTATCTAATACACTTATCTTAATCTAATACACTTATTATGAAGTAGTAATCATTCCTTCATAATCAATTTAAAAGCAATTAATTTAAATAATAAATACATGGATTCATTTCAAAATATCTCTCTTTTATATAACTTAGAATACTAATAATTAATCATAATTTCATACCCCATTTAAAAACCAGTTAAGTGCAATAATTCATTAACATTAAATTTTAATTCTTCATACTGTAAAATGACATTTCTTTTGAACGCATTTAGAAAATACCATTAATAATTAACTCGTAACATATGAATTATTTTCCAAATCAGTCATCGAAGAAAGGTGCCTAATTTTCAATTCTACCAACACTGTAAGAAAATTCCGGATGAAATTATGATAGAAGTACCGGTACTTTGGGTGCCGCATCCAAAAATTCCATTTTAATTAATTCATTTAAATAATAATATTCATTTTAATAAAATTCATTTTTACCATGAAATATTATACTCATAGTAGTATTTGTTTAGCAAAAGTGGTTCCTTGATTTTACGGTAATTATTACTGTAAAAATAACACTATATCAGATTTTTTTGTTCCGTAACATGTTGCAGTAAAAATAGATTTTACATTAAAAATACCGATGCCGGAATTGGAATTTGATCCGGATTTTTTTTAACAATGTAATATGCGACATCCCTATTTTATGTTATTAACGTCGTTTGCACAGCTGACCCAATTTTGTGTATACGACTACTAATGTTCAACTCCAAACCCTTCTAATTTTGAACCAAATGGGTTAAGTTAATTAGTAAACTTCTGGGTTAAGTATTGAGAGAAAACGTATTTGTCCGGTACCTTGTTCATGTGCCCCAGCCATTGAAAACGATAATATATAACTGGGAGAAATTTGCTCTCGTGGAGGACTTTTTGATGGAAGTAATCCGGATTCGCGTCACACGTAGAGGAGAATCACGAAACCTCCCACAGTTAGCCTAACTGCAAGAGGACTCTAATAGATCATCCGTCTACTACTGAGGATATTTTACGACAGCACTGTGGTTGGTTCTGAGCCGGGTGTGGAATTCGTATCGACCTGCCATCACTGGGATTCAAACCCGGTCCTCCTCATTAGAAGGCTAAGGCTCTATTCCCTGAGTATGTTCGTCATAGAAGAGTGCTTTTTTTAGTCAAACATTAATAAATACTTTGTTATGCTTTTCAAAAAAGAGTGAAAGTGCCAATTAGGAGTGAAAGTGCCAATAAAAAATAATAGTCCAGAGGTCTTCAACCTGGTTTCCACAGAATCTTAGGTTTCTCTTGCATTTTGACTGGGATTCCGCAAGTGATCACTAGTTGCTTACAATCACAGCGCTAAAATTGTGATAAAAGCTATTCAAAATAGAATTCTTATTGTTAAAAATAGAGTTTTTAAAGACATATTTTCTGCAAAATTAGTCAATTAGTCCAGACATAAAAAGACTACAATATGAAATAATTAGAATCATTCATATATTTTTTATTAAGATTTTATTATTTAAAATATTGTTGCTTTTTCATTATCATATAATACATTTGAAGAAAAAGGAAACATATAGCTATTTGATCATTTTTTATCGTAATAAGATGTTTGTATTGTGATGAAATAAAGATACGCTAATGATACGCTTACTTTTATTCTGCTCTTTAATCAAGAGGTACTTTCAAGAAAACGGTAAGCTAAAAGGGTTGACCGAAGAGGAAATGTTTCAATACCCGTGTCATGATCCAAATCATAACAATTAAAGCTACTATTAGATATAGATATAGATACGGGGTTATATCATGCCTGCCAATGGCTATATGAATGCCTATGGCTCCCGTATAAGATCAACAGTTAAACAGTTGTTGACATTTTCATTTATTTATTTATTTTGAAAAAAAATTACCACGGTGTTAAATTTTGCAAACTATACTGATCACCAAGCAAAAAATAAATTTTAGTGAGTATTTGTTATTATTCATCAATTTATTTAATAACTGTAGAACTTTTTTTTAATTAAAAGTTATACGAGTCTTACATCATTATAATAATGCTTTTTTACATGACAAAATACAAAATTTGAGCATATTCGGTAGAATAGTTTCAGGAAAATCGAATTTTAAAAATATGACTTTTTCAAAATTCTATTTCATAGAAACTATTCGACCGATTGAATTTTATGATTGTGTGCACATGTTTTTCGATTCCCTCAAAAATTTCTCGAGATAAGGTAAAATACGCAAAACGAAAACGCTTTAAGGGGTCCAAACTTTAGACCGCTTACCAGAACTATCTTGGACATTTCCTAGATTTTAGCTGTCCCCTATATTTTAGGAGGCAGAAATGCGAATCCTTTAAAAAAAAGTATTTTTATTCAGTAAAAGTACGTTTTTGTATCTGATTTCGTAACTTAAAATATCACCTGCATTAATTACTTAGCATAATTGACGTCCCACACTTGGACTTTTAGGATTGAGTCCTAGAACGCGAAGATCCGATCAAAAGTTACCCAGGGTGGCCCAATTTTTCCCTTTGCACACTACATAAGATATAACAATAATGGTCGTCATTACAATTTTTGTGCTCTAATCTTAATTTTTAAAAGAATGTGTTTAATTAATAACTTTTCCTCCTAGCCTCTAAAGAAATTTAAATTACAATTAATTTCACAGCACACAAAAATTATTAAATGAAATTCCAAACAGAAATTTTTTTTCAAAGACAATGTTGTGACATTATTACTTATCTCATGCACTAGCAAATAATTTCAAAAATATGTATTCATAATTTTAAATTGAAGCAATTAACCATTGAATATGTGATAATGAAGTAGAACTATGTGGTATCGCATTATTAATATGCCGTACAAGTTCGAAAGAGAACGAATATCGATTTCATTAAAGGTATTCTTCGTGAGCTCTTTCAATAAACCAGGAAGCTTCTATAGATTCTAGAATTACGGTCTCATCTGTCAGTGTCGTTGACAGGTGTACTTCTTGTGACAAACAAAGAGACAATGCGTTATTCAGCAGTAGATAAACTTTTCCGGCAAATCTCTGAATTTAATGCTTTACCACAAAGCCTTCATCATTTGTCATTATCTTCTATGATTACTTAGACATATACTTAAGTGATAAAGTTTATATTGATTGAATTGCAGGTTAGAATTTTGCTGATGCTAATGATGATAGAACGTGAAACTTTTTCTTCTGCAATAATTCCAGAAGTAGAAACGATTATTGATATAGAAACGATGATTTGAAAAAACGTATATTTTAGTTATTGTACCAGAAACTTATAACAAATCATTATATCTAATTTCAATTGTAAAAGTGGTGAAATTGCATATTTAGCCTATTGTAACAATCACTGCTGTGCTACTTATTTCAATAGTATTTAAATTATTTCAATAATATCTAAATTTATTTTGTCTTTGCTTGAAAGTAAAATTTTAAGCCATTTTTTTAAATATTGTGTTACAAATTCATATTAAAGTATCATAATAAACAGTGCTAAAATATTTCAAGATGTAAATCGACAAAATCCATTTTACTGTGAAATCCATTTTTACCGCAAAATATTATGTCTTAATTTTTAAAGTAATATTTATTTAATGAAAGTGATTGAGTTATTTTACTGTAGTAATTACTGTAAAAATTACGGTACATCAGATTTTTTTGTTCAGTAATATGTTCTGGTAAAAATATTTTTTACGGTAAAAAGCACCGACTCCCTGAGTTCCGGACTTTTTATCGTCAATTGATCTGGAATTTTTTTCAGTATACTCTGTATTTTAAAAACAATTTTAAGTATTTTTAAGACTTGGGAGTGATATTATCAATTTCATATTTGAATTAAAATGTGTGTAGTATAAAATGGCGTAAAGCTCATAGATTTGAAATATTTGAATTTGTAGAAAATTATTAAACTATTTTTGTATAAAACTATTTATTTTTTCAATTGAAATTAAAGTAAAAATAAATAATAAAATCTATACATCCAATAAAAAATTTAAAATTTTAAGAAAAAATATTTATTTAGTACTATTTAATGAAATATTTGAACAGAAACAAGTAAATTAATAAGTACTTAAAATAATAATTATTTTCTTGCCAACAAGATAATTTACTTTGAAGTTGGATTTTCAAATACGAATAAAAAGAGCTATATTAATTACCGAATCCTGGATTCGAGTCACCATTGATAAAATTTAAAGAAATGGAAATAATATTTAAGAATATTCTAATTTCTGACAAATGAAATTCTTAATTTCTGACATTTATAGAACATTTTCAAACAAAAGTCGGACTTTCAGCACCAAATTAGGGTGACAATACCAAAAAATAAATGATGCAGTGTCAGACAATTAGATAACTCGTAAGTAGATGACATAAGAATTTGTTTTCAATCAGTTTGAAGACAATCGTTAATAAAATATTTTGTATTCATTCACTCAAGTTCAAATGCATTTTTTTAAACTTGCAGTGGATGACGCTTGACGTTAATACAATTTTTTTAAAAATATTAATGCATTAATTAAATAAGGATGAACGAAAAACGAAATGGAATTTTCTGATTGGTTAAGAGTTAGTCATTGTTTTAAATTTTACTATAAGCGATTCAGTTTTTCACACATTTTAAAAATAACACCAGTGATAATTTCTTACGTATAACTCAATTTGTGCAAAAGAATAGTTTATTGCGCACATAAAATCAATAACGAGCGCAGATAAATTCTCTAACGAACACGTTAGCACGTGTGGTCCACGTCACCAAATTTATACTTTTAAAGTTGGCTGGCACCATGCTTCTTTTTTTCGAGTCCTACTATTAGCTCACACCCTCCCTATATTCATATATCTTGTTTAAATTTTCAATCGTTAATAAAATTCTTTTTATTCATCCACTCAAATTCAAATACATTTTTTTAAACTTGTAGTGGATGACTCTTGATGTTAATCCAGTTTTTTTCAAATATTAATTCATTAATTAAATTTAATTAATTAATTTTAGTTTTACATGGGAGGAAAAACTGTAATTATTTAATAAAAAGTAGCTAAAATAAAATTTGTCTTTGTTGGCCTAAGTATAGGAATTGACTTTAATTTTCTTTTCATATTACTTGTTTAATGCTAATAAGCCTTAATCCGTATTTATAGAAAAAACTTTAATACTCATTTTAATTCACTCATATACATATAAACATGTTTACCCATATACATATAAATATAAAAATTTTTGAAGTTTTTTTTTCTATATCTTGAAAGATTTAGGGGAATATCACCCTCCCCTTTCCACACTTTATTTTTTATCTCACACCTTTTTGTTTAAATATCTTGCTCAATCTTGATGTTTTGTGGTGTTTATTCTATTAATCAGCTTTCATTATTTGTTTGAGTACTGAAGAATGTTCTTTATTGCAAAACCGGAACTATAATCTGTGTATTTACGAGACATTGTTCAGGCTCGTTTCACATTGAAAAGTTTCATTTCCTGTTTCCTGTCCACAATCATTCCTGTTTCATTTCACATTCAGTTTCATTTCCTGCACTTTAGAAAATTCTGTATCGGATTACGGTGAGAGGTTCAGGCACTTAATGAGCCAGTATTTTTTGCTGCAAAATCCGAAATGTGATACACCATAATTTTTCAAGCAATAATTACCGTATGTTCACTGAATCACTCTAACCAAATAAATATTTCCGCCAAAATTAGGGTGCAATACTTTCGGGGGAAATTGATTTTAGGGATAATTCTATCAAAGTGCAGGTACTTTATACCACAATTTGGTCAGGAATTTTGTGCAGTGTATTTATTAAATTTCATTTTTAATTTATTTCAAATTAAAGCTTTATCTCTTTTGAGACAAAATTTAAATTTAATTCAAAATACAATGGCCGAAAAAAATATTTCTTAAAAAGCAGAAAGAGTAGTTGTGTAACATCATGTTGTGTATCATCAAGTGTTAAAATCTTTTCAACGAAAAAGATTTCCCAGTTAGAGATTTGTTTGGGTTAATGTCTGTGTATATTAAGGTCTCAAAACAAATGTTTCAGTAAAAAAAGGGGTAATGACAAATTAAATGCTTTATGTTTTTTAATCTCGAATAAGCTGCAGCTCCAAACCAATAAATAACTAAGAACGATAAATATGAAAACAATTCCATGTGTTTTGAAGCGACGTCAATTTTTGGCTTGTTTCTTAAAAGGCAACAGCTTGGAAGTTAATAAAATGCTTTCAAAAAGTTTCACTAGTTTCACTTTGTCTCACGAAAAAGAAAACAGGAAAAAATTGAAATAAAAGTGAGAACGCAGCTGTTGAATATTGAATTTTGTAAAGAGTGAAATTGCTACAGGAATTGTTCAAACTTTATCTAAACTCTCAACCTTTGCCCATTTCTTCGTTTAAATAGTGGTCGATTTCTTCTTCTTTTATCAACAACACTATAAAAATTAAAATTATCATTTAGTTTATTTTTGGTAAAGATTATTAAATGTATACTGTTTTATGGATGAAATGATTAAATTTATACATTTTATAGATGTAAATATAGAGATTTGTAGATTTCTGTAAGACACAATTAATTATTACTCTTTATTTTGAAAGGAATTCGCACAAAAAAAGAAGAAATTAATCAAGTGTTTCGAGAAGACGTTATTGCAATGTATTCTGTCCTGCAAGCGAAAAGCTCTCAGTATCAAGGAACGGAAGAACTCTTTTACGAAATTATATTTTTATTTTAGATAACTGAAACAGGACAACAACATGATAACTGAAACTGTATGAAACATGACTTCTTCTTATTTGAAAGAACTAAAAAATGAAATAATTTTTTATGATATAATAATAAAGTTTTTACCGCCAAAAACAGCTCTCAACCGGTCTGTAAAATGGCGGGTAACTTTGGTATGAATGATGAGTTCATACTTAAAAAATTACATTTACACATTTTTTTTAAAGTTCAGTTTCCAATTTTAAGCAATATTCAATTACGACCTTTCTATTGCATACAAAGTAATCAAAATCCTTTTTGAGAAATAAGGTAAATTGTTCGTTATTTTTTTCCTGAAAGCTCAAATTGGGCTCAAAAAATTTATTTTATATTTTTCATGGCAGATATGGAATTAGTAATAATTAGTTAGTAATGTATGAGGTTTGATGCAATGTTAGTAAAAATAGCTGTTAAGGCTTAGATATTAGGAAAAATATTTTAAATTTCTCAAAAGTAAAATCAATTTCTATTTCAAAGTGAAATGTGGGTTGTGATTTTTAGCTATTAGGACAAACTCGATTTGAACTAAAAAAACGTAATCCAAAACGAACAAATTGGGTTACAATTTTCTTAGAAATATGTATGTCATAAGAATCTAAAACTCTAGAACAACTTTATGAACAGTTCCAATAAATTGGTTTAAAAATCTCTTTTTTCTAATAGGAAAAAAAAACATTTACGAGATACAAACGAATATTCGAGTGGAGAAAAGCATGTTCTGAAAGGTTACGAAAAAAGAAGATAAAACTTAAGGAAAAGATTATTTAAAGATTATTTAGGAAAGATTTGACTTAAAGAAAAAGATTATTTATTTCTTTTAAATCTTATCCTTAAAGAATTAATATAGATTTTTGTATTAAAATATATTGATCTAAAAAAACATCCGCATCTTTCGCCAAATACGAGGAATTTTATTAAATAAATATATTTGATGCTATCAAGTTCATGCGGGAATGCTTTTTTGTAATTTGATTATGTACAAAAATCACTCTTTTAAAAACAAAAATCGTATTTTTGATGGTTTTATCTTCTTAACTAGTCACCCAATTATATAGGAAAAGTGCCTAATATGCGAATCGCAATTTTTGCCAAAGGTGATGGCCTGCAAAGCAAAACGTAAATTTGAAACACACGTAAAAGTTATTTGGAGATGACAGTGAGAAAAATAGGGCCTTTTAAGCTTTTGACAAAATAAAGTTTTTGACACCTATGTGCGATGTCTAAAAAATTTCCTTTGTTGAGACTTTAAGTTCTTCAAAGTTCTTCATTCAAACGTATTATTCTTAACCAGATATGGGTGAATATTGTAGCATGCTTAATGTTTAATAATCAAGCTGTCTATAGCTGAGAATAGTTAAATTAGTTTTAACAAGACTTTTAACTTAGTGAAGTAGTACTACTTAAGCAATATGGTTCCTTCCTGATATTCGATTTCACATGCTGCCTTATATGAGATACTATCTTACAACTTTATTTCTCATTATGAAATCTTATTTATCTGCCTGATGCTAATAGGAATGTATCTGCTAAACATGCACATTTTTTTTTCGGAGTTAGAGTTAAATACGAGACACAAGTCACAAAATCCCGGAAATTAACGAAAGATTTTTGTCTAAAAGAGGGCTTTACAGGAAATATCGGATTCGAGGAAGACAATTTTGCGCATCTGAGTTTTAAAATTGAAATTCAAATGGTATACAGAGAAAAAAAAAGTCTATTGCATTTAACGTGTCGTTTTTATCCATTCATTTTTTTTCTTCCACTTTTTTTGTGAAAATTTACCGGAAATTCTGCTTTTCAAAATAGTTATAACACCACATGTATCATAAAAAGTACAAGGCTATAAAGTGAATTTAACTTTAAAAAATGGTTTCTATGCTATGCTTTAATGTGTCATAATAAAATTATAAAATTTTACCTCGTACACTACCAAGCAACATGGTAATAAAACCATATTTTACTGTTAATTTTACCAAAATTTATCACTAAAATGGCTGGGAAAAAACCACCTTGCTTTTTCACGATCCAACAGCACCTGAAACATGGTAAATTTGACCATATTTTGGTTATTTTAATTGGTCAATTAAAGTTTAGAGCATGTATATTAAACAGGTTTGGGTGCTACGCTATCACTATTTAATATTAGAACAGCTCTAGTTTTTGTATATTTGTTTAAATTTTTATTTTCTGAAATTGCAATATGCTACTTTAGAAAATTAAAAGTTCGACTGTGCCTCCGGCAGCATGTACAGTGTGCAAGAAAAAAAAGCACAAAAAAAAACAGACCACCCTGAATAACTTTCGATCTAATGATCGGGTCTTCACGTTCTTGGACTCAATCAGAATGGTTCGAGAGGGAGACCTCAAATATGCTAACTAATTTTTACAGACAATATTTTAAGTTACAGAATCAGACAAAAAAAAATGTACAAAAAGCACTTTTTCTAAATAAACATTCTTTTCTTTCGATGGATTTGGATTTTTGACCCCCAAAATATAGAGGAAACAGCAATCTACTAAGTTTGGTCCCAAGAGTTTGATCACGAGAATGCTCCAAAGGTTAGACCCCTTAATGTTAATTTCATTAAAGTTCGTTTCTCCAAAATTAATAGATGAAAGAAGTTAACTTTAAAGAAATATTTATTATTTCTTTTAATAATGGTCAAAAAAGGATTGAATTGTAAGGTATAAAAATTTTTGAATTATTTTAAAGACTGACATTTTACACTGCAAAATACAAGATTCGAGCAAAATCGGTTCACTAGTTCATGAGAAATAGAAATTTAAAAAATTTCAGATATTGGAGGGTTTTCTGACCAAATTATTGGGATTATATTTCCCTGATTGCGGTTATCTCCTATATTTTGGGGGATTCGAAATAAATAGAAAGAAAGGTATGTTTACTCAGATAAAGTACGTTTTTGTGTCTGACTTCGTAACCTAAAATACCGTATGCACTTAATTATTAGCATATATAATGTCATCCCTCCAGCCATTGAAATGGAGTCCTATAACATGGGAACCGATCATTAGATAGGAAGTAATTCAGAGAGGTCAGTTTTTTTTTTTTTTTTGTGCACTTTACATTAAATATATAAATAAAGAGTGTAATAATTGTGTTTTTATCAAAATATTGATAACTTGCCGAATTTTTAAAGCATTTTTTATTGCATACATTAGTCAATTACCAATTATACACTGCTGGACAATTGCTAAGGACGGATAACACTATCATCCATGGCAACCACAAAATGAAAGGCAGCAAAATGTGAAAAATTAGAATAAGTGCGGGATATAGTAAGAAGAGATATGAGTATGCAAATTTTTTTTTCCACGTCCGTTCATCACGTGATAGCGCTGATAAGAGCTTTAAAGGTTTTGACGCGTGTGGAGAGTTGTTGTTTCAAGTTAAAGTTTTACAAGAACGATTTAGTTGACGAACTTGAAATTTTCGGCATGTCTTCCCGATATCACGTAGATGATTTTAAGCGTGGTCGAATTATTGGAAAGATCGTAGAAGGGCGAAAAATAACAGATGTGGCCAGGGAGTTCGACATCGCTCACAGCGTTGTTTCACGGCTGTGGAAATCATTTAAAACTACTGGAATGTGCAGTAGGCGGCACAGGGGAGGTCGTGTTAGAAGTACGACGCCTGCAGAAGACAGAGACATCGTTCTATCAGCAAAAAGGAACAGGCGCACCACAGCTCAGCAGGTGGCAAATCAGTTTCTTGCTGCCACAGGAAAGCAGATCTCCCGAAAAACTATTGCCAGACGTTTGAGGGGAGGAGGACTATATGTCCGCATACCTGTTGTGTGTGTTCCATTGACCAGACAGCACCGTACTGCCCGTTTGCAATGGTGTCGTGAGCATCACAATTGGACTGAACAGGACAGGGCATGCGTACTATTCTCAGATGAAAGTAGGTTCAGTCTGTCATCGGATTGTAGACGCCAACTGATCTGGCGCGAGAGTGGTACTGGTTATCGTTCAGAAAATATCCAGGAAAGGGACTTATATCCGACATGCAGTGTCATGTTGGGGGCCGTTTCATGATCAATGGCCGCATGCGCCTACATGTGGTTGCGAATGGGACTATGACGGGCCAACGATACATTGATGAAGTTCTACTTCCTCTTGTTCGTCTTTTCCGTGGTGCTGTCGGTGATAAATTTGTTTTTATGGACGACAACGCAACATGTCATCGAACACTCGCTGTGCAGGATTGTCTAGACAGCGAGGGTATTCAACGTCTCGTATGGCCATCACGTTCTCCAGATCTAAACCCCATTGAAAATGCTTGGGATGCTTTGGGGAGGCAACTTGCTGGTCAAAACTATCCTCCGACAAACAAGAACACCCTCATTCGTGCACTGACAGAGGAATGGGATAAATTGCCTCAACAGCTGCTGGTTAATGTTGTGCAAAGTATGATACGACGTGTAGAATGCTGCATCACACTCCACGGTGAACATATCCCGTGCTGACACCTTTCTTCAAGCTGCTTGCTGACATTTAGATGCATTGTTCCATTTTTCCGTACACAGCATCAAATGAACATTTTTTTTCTTTCAGATGTTTCATAGCTTTTGTACTTTCCAGAACAATGAGTATTCTTTATTCTAATGTCTGAACAGTGTGGCAACTATATTTTATCCTACTAGGCCTCATGTCTCGCTTAATGTTATGCTATATTTCAATTTGTGATCCGTCCTTAGCAATTGTCCAGCAGTGTATAAACTACTTCGAACTTGCATGATGAGAGAAGGAACGGCCTCTCAGCTCTTTCCCCCAACCTCTCCAAGTTCAACTATCGATAAGTCTTTAAAAAAACTTAGCTTTAGATAAATCTTTAACCAAGTTTAACTACAAATAAATCCTTAACCAAGTTGAACATTTAGATAAATCATTAACCAAGTTTAATTACAGGTAAATCTTTAAACAAGTTTAACTATCTATAATTTTTTAACTAAGTTTAACTATGAATAAATCTTTAACCAAGTTGAACATTGAGATCAACTTTTGACCTTGTTGAACATTAAAATAGACATTTAACCATGTTTAACTAAAGATAAATATTTAGCCATGTTTAACTATTGATAAATCTTTAACCAAGTTTCACTATTACATAAACCTTAACCAAGTTGAGCATAACGTTAAGATTTTAACCAAGTAGAACATTAAGATAATCCTTTAAGTTGAACATTACGATAAATCTTTAACCAAGTTGAGAATTAAAATAAACATTTAAGTTGAACATTAAGATAAACCTTCAACCAAGTTGAACATTGAAATGAACCTTTAACCAAGTCGAACATTAAGATGAATCTTTAACAATGTTGAACATTAAGATAAGCCTTTAACCAAGTTGAGCATTAATATAAACCCTAAACTTAATTTAACATTATGGTAAACCTTGAACCAAGTTTCACTATAATTAAACTATTAAAGTAATGTGTTTGTCCAGCGATGGAAAAGTTTTCAAAAATAATTGCTAATCTCTTAATTCAAAGTTAGAAAGTTTTACCTATAAATGGTATGATTCCAATAACAAATAGAAAGAGTGTCCAGAAGCAATTTAATTCTTTTTATTCATAGTAATGTAATTGCTTGTTTGCTTGCGGCAAACATTTCACTATGGTATACAATTTCAAGATTTTAAATTGCTTTTCTGCGCATTATTGCCCTTAGAAAAAAAAAGAAAACAAATCAAATTACTAGTTTTATGCAAACACGTTTTACTCGAAAGCCTAAACCATTTGAAATAGTAATCATTTATAGAAGATTTATAGTCATTAAATCCTCCACTTGGAGATACATCATGGAAACACTTTTACAATGCTGAAGCACTACTTAAGAATAGTAATCTTAAAACTAAACATATTATAAAATGTAATTGTTCAAAGCAGACGTAGAAGAAAGTAATCATTTTAAACTATAATTTACTTATTTTATGAATAAGCTAAAATATATGGTGTTTTATGTAAGTGTTTTTTTTTCCTCCTTGTATTCAGAAAAATGTTCATACAGAGTATCGGAAAAAAGTATGGTAACAGTCCAATATCAACGGTCAATTTGCAACAAAAAAAATGGGGGGTGGGAGGTAACTGCTTAAAATTTTAAAACTCTCCAAAATCCAATAACACTTTACTGTCGTTGCAATTTACCGTCAGTTACTATTTATTGCCAATTAAACAGTTCAAAAATCGAAAAATACACGCATGAAATATTATTTTCAAGAGATAAATTTAATGATATTAAATACGATCTCCAGCCTCAACCTATAGAAGTTGAGTGACTTCAAAATTTTAAATAGTAACTCCTATTTGTCCGTTGCAAATTTCGATTCTAAAATAAATAAATAAAAGTCTAAAATTAACCTACTGATTTTTTTTGCTTTGGCCTTCATTAATTCACAGAGGACAACGTAATCACAAGTTTGAATTAGATTACAAATTGTTTTAAAATAAGTTACCTCGAGAAAAAGACTTGTGATTAAGAAGAAGAAAAAATTTCAATTGTGTCAGAATATTTCAATTTATTCTTATATCGAACACTTCTTCACTTAAAACGCTGTATTAACACCATTGACAAATGTTCTATGCATTCTATTATGCAAGATTGTAAAAATTAGTAAAAAAAAAATCACTAAAATTTTGTATTGATAGTAACAATTTACAGTTATCAACTTATTAACACTATCAATATAGCAGCAGATTGCATTGAGCCGTTTAAGCATTTTAATAAGTTACCACATTACAAATCTTAATACATAAACAAAAGTTAGGATATGTACGTTATCATCAGAAAACAGCCTGTCTATGTTTACAGCTCTGTATACTCCTACAACAGCATTCGTTGAAGCTTTAACAATGCAATTAAACATTTTACAGTTTATTTACATTATTTTTTGCTAGAAACACTGCATTATTGTCATTAGCTAATGCTTATACATCACAGCGCTGTATTTGTTAAATGATTAGAATTGTTTGTAAGTGTATATTTAACCTACATCCTAAAAGATAATCCTCTTCAATTCCCAACGCCATTAGCACGATGTCCAGTTTGAAAACGACTTTAACATGATAACAGGTCGCTGCAGTTCAGCTTAGAAAATTGTAACTTAAGATATACGGTGCTTAATTGAGGGTGTCCCTGCGTTGAGCATTACACCATGCATTAGTACTTTTGAGATAAATGAGAGAGGTGGAAGTGAAATTTACATTTATCTTGCATTTGACCATTGTATAAATCGAATATTCAATGCTGTATGTTTTAAATGCCTTTAAATTGTACTTTAAATTTAAATATGAGAATTTGTATAGTTAATGTGGTCATATACCAAATGGACACTATTTATTAAATAATATGTTCATATTAAAATACATTATTTTTGACATTTACATCATTGTTCACTCAGATTAAAAATCTGAATTTATTTTTTTAATAATAAAAGGATAGTTACAAACACTGTAAAAAATAAATCAATCCTACAGAAAAAAATCCTATTTTTTAAAGAAAAAAATAGTTTGAAGATAATTAGATTTTTTTTCTTTTTTTAATCTCTACCAGCTAGCTGCAAAAAATTCCCGTTTATTTCACAGACTTTCTCCATACATGTAACAATTTAAAGTTGTTTTTGCAAAACAGTTTTTCTCTGTTCTTCGCCTTAATTATAAGTAGTAAAGCTTAAAATTCAAATTTTATTTTTTAACAGGCAGCTTTTCTTAGTGTAAGATAAGCTTAGTGTAAGCTTTGCTTAGTACATCGATTTCCAAATAATTTTCCGATTATTTCTTATACTTCTTCTTACTCCTCAGAATTTTTTTATTATTTTAAGCATAGAATAAATTAAATTGAGAATCGACTTCATTGTCGAATTGATACTCTGTCTGATTATTATGTCTTTATATTGAAATTTTCCGTACTTTTACAGCCATTTGTTTAAAGGGGAACCAATATAATTTTAAGTTCTTTTTCACTTAAATATGACTTAAATAAGTAAGACTAAAGATAAAGGCAGATTGCGAACTTTCTTCAAAACCAAATACTAGAGCTGCCGTGGCTCAGGGGACAGAGCAATTGCCTTCCAATGAGGTAATCCGGGTTCGAACCTCGGCTTTAACCGGTCATGTGAATTCTGCTCTCTGCTCGTAACAATGCTGACATAGTTATTTTATAAACTTCTTTTGTTAAAATAACAGTAGTATCTGCTTAAAAACGTTTTTAAATAACAGTATTTTTTGTGAAATAAACGGTTTTATACTGACACACAAGTTGACAGTACTAGATTGTAATAGATAAAAATATTATTTAATCTAATACAATCTAGTATTTAAATTTGAAACTGGTATTTTCCTCCGGTTGGTTATTTATATTCTTTTTATTCATATCCTATCAAACTGAACCTTCGTAACCTTAAAACCTAAATTAGTACTTTTGATATTAAAGTTATTGATATTAAAATTTAAATCTTGAGACACAATTTGTAGAGTTATTTGTGAAAAAGTAAGTGGACATGCCATAAGTAACATTTTTCCTGTAGCAGGACGCTCCGGTCCCTCCATTTTGGCAACACTGTTTTGGTCCCACTGATTTAGCTCCGACGTTTCGGTACCGTTAATGTCTCTCTCTTATGTTAATGTTTCTCTTTTAAGGTAGGAATTATTTGAAAAAATTTTCAAAATGGCTCCGCTTGGAGGTACTTATCACAGAAATCGTAATTATTTGTTTACCAATCAATACAATCAATTTAATATTATATAATTACATAAATAATGAAATTAAAAGAAAGTTTTCATTGAAAATTAAAAAAGTTTTTCCTTTTGCCCCATTTTCAAATTTTCGGTATACTGACAAACGAGTTGATATTTGTGCGACTAATTTTTTTTGTTCAAAGAAGATTGTCATCTCTTGTCCATCGAAACATCGTATAAAAATAGTTAACTTTCAATGGTATATTATGTCTTGATCCCCTGATCATAAGAATCCTAAACATTTCTTTGCATTCATTTCACTTATCGTTGCATTTATTCCTTTCGTTTATACAATCATTCTCTACATCTGTACAATTATTCTCTTAATTTTAATTTTTTGGTATTCTTCTCTTCATTTCATATCTACATACATTTATTTTACCTCTACATTAATTTTCTTCATTTCTACATACATTCTCTTCAACGACTTACATTTTAAAATGCAGTTTGAATAGTTGAAACTAATCCACTTTTTCTGATATTAAAGAAATTTTTACATAAAAAGCATTTACTCCGCATATTCATTTTTATTCAGTCTATTGCGAGACCTTGAATTCCCCTTGTAAAATAATTGCTGTCAAGTACGTAACAGTTATGCACAATACCCAGAATATTACGGTAAATCAGACAAGCTGATGGATAATTTGAGAAATAAAGATGATGTATTTTAAGTGGAGATGATTTCTGTTGCTCAACACTGTAACAGAATTATTAATTAATCAATTATTTCAAGGAAATTCCTGTATACATTCTCAACTAAATTTATGTCTTTAAAGAAAAATTAGTTTTGTCGAATGATTTTCCAACTTTTTGATCCCAAGCTTCCTTTAGTTAGTAATGGAATGAAGAAAGTATTTTGTAAAAAAATAAACTGGAGAGTAAGCAAATACTTAAGTGCATGCACTTTATTTTTTTTTTATTTTTAGGGAAAAAAACATTTTTTCCAGATATTTTTAAAAACAATCTTTTTTATAATAAATCCATTGGTTCGATGCATTATCCTTAAGTTCCGATAACAAGTTCGGTGTAATTGCTTGGTTTTAAAAATTACTTAGTTTCAATGTCTTTTTTTTGCTTTTTCTCTCAAGTAAACAGAAAGTTAAAGTTTTTCTTAAATCAAAAAGAAATTGCTTTTTATTCTCTTCGTTTTTCCAGTATTTTCTAATTCTTTGCATTTTAGTTTGTTGACCAAATTTAATGAAAAAATTTTCTGAGAGTTCAAAAAAAAAATATATGGACATTTTTTGTGTTAAATAATAAATATTTAAGCAAAGACAATATTTATGAATAATAAATTAAAAATCTAATTACAAATCTTATTTTAAAATAAAATATATCACATATATTGTAAAAAAGGGTTTCTAAAAATTGAGTTAAAATGTTAAAAAATAGCTCCTAAACAAATAGCAGCGGCCAATTTGAAGAATTTTTTTTTTTTGAAATTGAAACAGCTTATAGTTATTTTAAGCAAAATTCACAGAAAAAAGAAATGTGTTTGTTAAATGCCGCAAAATTTAAGCTAAGCTCCCCGGGGAGTTAGGAAGCTTTATATAGTGATAGCCGTAATGAAGCATCATGGCATACTAATTTCCGGTTTCAATGGTTTAAAAAAGTTTTAATTTGGAAAAAAAGATCTCAATAGCTTGTTCAAGAGATTGTTGATTTTAATTCCCCTTTTTAGTCATTTCACTATATCATAAAATTCTTAAAACGGATGGAATGATGGTCTTTGCAGCGGCCACTATATAAAGCTTCCTCCCTCTTCTGGGGTGCAGAACTATAGTTCTACACCACTATAGTTCTTTATTCTAACCACCATGGTTCTTGGTTCAATTCCTGCCAGCAGCAAATGAACATCTCTAGCTCTTATTTCTATGCACAAAGCTCAAAATGAATACATGCTGTTTCAATTTTAAATGCATGGGATTTTCAAATTCAATAATTTTTTGCTTTGGAGCTATTTTGCTCAAACTTTTTTAAAAGTGTAGGACTTTCTCCCTATAATGTAATTTCTTTTTTGTGCTAAAACTTTAAACTAGGTAAATAATTTTATAAATAATATTGTTAGACTTTTTCTGAAATTTTCAAAAATAATGAATAGGAATCCATATGAAACGTATAAGAATCACAAGCATAAATCACAGAGTTTCTAAAAAGCTTTATAAACATATATGTTCTAATTTCTGTGAAGAATTATGGAAACATGTTTTTTAAAAAAAATTTATTATTTTTCATTTCATTATTTATTTGTGTACTCCTTAAATTAATAAATATGGACTTTCAGATTTGTAAATTACGTAACTTACAAAAAATCCTCTAAATAAATAAAGCAGAAAAATTATTTAATGATGTTTGAATTATGATGTGTTTTTAATTTTCACAGAGGAATATCTTTTTAAATTAACTGGGAGAAATATTATTCTCATACCAAAGAGCGAATGAAATAAATCTTGTAAGTTCTACTCTTGCTAGTGTAAGTTTCATTAAATTTCTAAAACATTTTGTGTTTCGTAACTAAAGCATTGACATAATTAATTTTGCAATTATTTTTCGCGTATAAATTTACTGGAAATAAAAAGCGTTGATGATTATTTTGTACATTCATTTATTTATGAAAAAAAAACATCCTTAAATCATTAGAGTTATGGCATTATTCTTTTCCTATATCTTTTTTTTTTCTTTTCCATTTTTTTTAATCTGCTTGCTAGATTGAAATTATTAACATTGTAACTTAAACTAACTTAACATGGCTAAGACAGATTTTTCGAACTTACCTGGATATTTAAACATATAATTTATATACCTTACTTTGTTATGAAGTACTGTATCAATTTATCGTAAACGTTTCTTAAAATTAGCGAAAACTTTAAGAAAATTGAAACGAAAGAATAACTAAAAATCTACATTAAACTGAATTCTGACACAAAATAATTCGTTAAACTGAAATTCGAACTACGTTAAACTGAATTCTGACATGACAAAATATTTCTTTCTATTTAAAAAAATTCAAATAAAAAATTTTTTTTTTCTTCAACTTAATTTCAAAACGTTAACAGACAACATAAATCATAACAACTTTTAAGTAAGTGTCAACTAATACTGCAGAGGTAAGTTAGTTTGTTGAAAATTACCGAAGTTTTAACTATCAAAATTTATGAAAAATCCTTCTGATACTTTGCAATTTAAGCATATTAATTACTTCACACAAATTTATTTAAATCTCTTTTTGTAAATCTAAAATCAATTTGCAGAATTTTTTTTTATTTTCCTAGACAAATTTATAAAAATTAAAAGCCTTTTTATTCTACTTCCATTCACTTAAAACTTCAATAAGGGCATTATTTTAGAAAGTACTCTAAATTTCTAAGCCAAGAATGAATTTTGCTAATTACATTTGAAATCCTTTTATAATAATTACAGTGGAATGAATCTAATTCGGATTTGAAATCAGAACAACATGACTTCTTGCTTATGCATTCGTCAGATACAATATTTAAACTGAAAATGACATTCTGTGTTTATTTCATAGTGATATTTTGCATTAATTAGTACCGCTAAACTAACCATTTCAAATTAATTGCTAAACTATTGTCAAAAATACTATTGTTCAAGTAATTGGTTTTGTTCAGTGGAATGAATTGATTAAAAGCGACAGATAAAAATACCAAAATATTCATGGATATTAACGGGATTTCTATTTATCACTTTGCTGCTAAATATTAGCTGTTTAAATGTAATTAAATGCCTTTTTGAATTAATGAATAAGAAAAGTGGAATATATATTTTAAGTTTATTTGCGAATAATTATAATTAATAATAACGTAGAGATAATGTAAGGATAATGAAAAATATTGAAGGAAAATATCTTTAAATTAGGGATAAAGAAATATTTTGTTCTTCGTATGAGAGAAATAAATCATACCATGTGATCCGGTAATCGAAACTCTTCAGTGGACTTTGCAGATTATTATAGCTTTTGTAGTTTTCTTACTATTTTTAAAAATGCAAACAAACAAATTTGGAAAAACATGCTCAGACTCCTTTTTAAAACGTCTCTAAAGTTGGTTTTAATAGAAATTATAAAAAAAAAATATTTGGGGGAACATCGCAAAGAACAAAATGTAAAGAATTTTCTTATTTTAGTTACTTGATGGCAGGCTTGACTATCTACACCAGTCATTCTCAACCACTATGCGGCGGCACTTTTGTGTGACGCCAAATTCTTAAAATGTGCTTCTAAATATTAGAAATGATACAATTAAACTTATAATGCTTTTTTTTATTATGAGCGAAGTTTAAATTAAAGAAAAGTGCATATATATAATATTTTATATACATAATATTATATGTATACATATACTTTTCATAATTTTTTAAGGCTTTAACCTCGTGAACATCTTTGCCGGCGATTGTCATGTCTCTAACAATCTTAAAATAAGTTAAAATTGGAAGGAAGCGTTTAAATTGTCTTCGGCAATTTTAAAACAATTTGAAATAAGTGGAAAATTTAATGACCATTAAAATTATTAATTAACAAAAGAAAGAAAGCTAAATATTAACTTTCAAACCGAAATAAAAGCTAATCATTGAAGTAAGCTCTGCAATTAATAGTTATAAAAGCAAACTAACAAATGATAACTAACAAAAAAATAAGCTAACAATTAATAATTAGCAAAAGACTAGTTAACAGGAAATCACAAAAAATAACAATGTAAAAACACTAACAGTTAATAACTATAGAAAACAATCTAACAATTAATAACTAGCAAAAAAATTATTGTTACTAACTAATAAAAAATTAGTCGAAAGAAATAATTAATCCCTTAATAAACGTGCTTTTGTAGTACATATTATTTTATTTCACATTCAAAATTATTATCACAAACTATTTAACACAGTGTATTATAGGTAAGTAAACAAGTTTTAAACAAATTTTTTTTTGAGTGCCGTAAAATTTCGAAATCATTAAAAGTGTGCAGCCACGAAAAAAAAAGGTTGAGAATCACTGGTCTCCACTTTTAGGCCATATTTCTTAGTATTGAATAAATTTCAACTTAAATGTTAACATCTTAAAATTTTTATGTATAGTTTTAAGGAACCTTACATTTGCTAATTCTTTTATAGGTACAGGGCTTGATCAAAATAATGGAAACACTTCTATACTAACATAGAAAAAAAATGTTTTAGCAACAAATATTCTTGAAATTTATATTGCAAAACTGCAGCACGATTTGAAAGATCGCGCTTGAAACTTTTAGATATTGTGACCTTTTAAGCCATGTATAATGTTGCACAGATCAAGATGAGCCTTAAAGATCATTTCCTTTTTCAATTTAACTAATTTCAGAAAAAGCTTTTTCACATAAATATTGCAATCCTATAGAATGATTTCAAAAATACTGGTATTAAAAATGAAAAGAATTCATTAACTTCCAAAGTTCTTTTTCAGTCACTCAAAACTTCACCCGAGTAAAAATGACTATATTTTTAAGAGTTTGGAGCACGATCTTTCGAATTGGGCCATCAGTTTTGCTATGTAATATATTTCAAAATATTCGCTTTAAAAGCCGTTTACATAGAATTAGTATAGAATTGTTTCCATTATTTAAATCAACACCTGCATTTTAGATTAAGCTTAGTGATTAAAATAATAATTTCTGTATTTGCGTTGAGTTCGCGTATAAATTCGGACTTACAAAGATGGAGCAGCAGATTCACTTCGTAAATTCTGTAAATGAACTACGTGATTTATGAGAACCCATGGATATATTGTCATTTTCTTTTTTTGAGTTGTATGAAATCACATAAATCTATGGGCGTTTGGTCACAAAACAAAGATGACTTACAAACCCTAGATAAGACAAGAAAAACAGATGAAAAATAACACCTGCTAGAGGAAGATATTCCAAACATGCACCCTGGATTTCGAACCCACCTCAGCCTTGTAATAAACAACGCACGATTTTATGTATTGTATACTTTATCTTTTGTCTCCGAATGTTTTTTTTTCCGATATCTTTAACTAGGGAATCAGCATTCATATGAATAAAACAAGATTCCAGCGCATGGAAATAAACAAGAACAAATTTTGGCTCTCTGGAAGAGTTACGATTATTTATAACTATTCAGTTAAATTTTTGTCAATATTTAACTTGAGACTATTCTATGAAAAAAAATTAAAATGGTGTTAAATGTCATAATAAAAAAAAGCAAAGTTTTCAAAAATCGAAATCTATTTTATTTTATTTTTTAATATTATAAAAGTTACCCCAATGCTGCTTTGTTTGGTCATACAATGAAAATATGAGAGCCATTCATTGCTTTTAATAATTTTAATTTGCTGAAATAATATCTCCAAGTTGGTGTTTTTTTTAAATATTATATCTTTAATATATTTATATAATAATTTTATAGAAAAATTTTAAATATTATATACTTTATAAATATTTGAGTTGCTTGTTTATTTTAAATTTGGGACCATTCCTTGCATGCAATACCGTATATATAAATTAAAACTAAAACATTAAACATTCTCGCTGCTTCCTGATTAAAAGCTTCATTCGTTTCAAAAACGCATGAAAAAAAGTAAATGAAAAAAAAATACTTAAAAAATTTACTTTTATGTACTTTGAACCGAATGAAGCTTTTAAACACGCAATATCTTACCGATTCAGTTCCAAGGAAATACTTATTTAATTTTTACTGCTACTTTTTCACTTTCCTTGACGAAATAGCTTTAAAAATGCATACAAAGCAAAAGACCATCAATTTATCTAATTTTTTGCTTTCATAGCATCTATGTAGCATTTAAATAAATATAATTTAATTTCTACTGAGATCTTCTAAATTAAATATTTAATTTACAACATATTATAAACATAGAGATCCAGTGTTTCTCAAAAACAGTCAATTATGAACCACTCTTGCCAAATAATTTACTTAATGAGATTTTAACGTAATGAGTTACAAAATATTTTAGCCAAGTTTTTGCCTCCGGGGACAGTTGCTGTAAGTGAATGAAGAATGTTGGCTTTATAAATTACGAAATAAAAATATATCTAGGGAATTGGGAAGGCCGCTTTGTATAGAAGCATGTATCCCTTTATTTTTCTTTTCTAACACTTTTATCGCATAATTAAATTAGATTGAAAAAAGTAATAATATTTTTGACTTTGTAAAATGGAAGTGGAAATTAATTGGATTTTATTTTTATCGACTTTGATTTTTTTTTTAAATATTTATATATACATTCATAAGATTTTATTTTAAATGATTGCTATATTTTTCTTCATTGCTATTTTATTTTTTAAAACCTAAATAATAGAATCCTAAAAAAATAAGCATTTTTTTCTTCATATTTTGTTTTAAATATTCCAATATTTTCAACTCAAAATATGTTGAGTACATGCTTTAGGATTTAGAATACACGTAAACATTTCTTGTATTACGTAACATAACCTAAGCATTGATCGTGCTTCTATTTCGATTTAAAAAGACTATGATCATCTAATCTAGGCTTACCCTGTATTTAAACGTTATTAGTTAATTATTTATGTGGGAGCATTAAACACAATTTTTTTTTATTTCTACTTTCTCGGTTCCTACACCTTATAAATCATTAGTAAACCTTAAACATAATAGCTAAATATAAAATTAGTATAAATATAAAAATAAAATCATAGAAGTTGTTCCTTCATAAAAATCAAATTAATTAAAAAAAATTCTAAATTAATAATTTTTTTTCAATAATTGAGAACATCGATGCGAAATGCTAAATAGTTTACTTTATACCCCCCCCCCCACTAAGTCTAGTTATTAATGCAAAATTACGTGCCTTATTAATACGAAAAGAATTCTAGTAGCTTAACTTTAAAGATAACTACTCAAATTGAAATTATACTTAAAAGCAGATGTTTTCATTCTTTTTTTTGTAACATGTAGGCCTATTGTGTTATACTTAATAATTCTCTTTATCGTTTTTAAGTTCTGAAAAAACTCAAATAGTCACTGATTCTAAAGCAATTAATTTTCTTGTCTCTCATTTTTTTATTTTCACAAATACTTAGACTCATTAAAATTCTCTTAATATGTAATCATGATAAATCATTTACTTACAATAAAAAATCTTGTATTGATACAGTAAGTGACTACTTAAAACGAAAAAAAAACTTTTTCTGTGTTTATATTTTAATTTTCAAGCATTCATTGGCTAATTACACTTTATTTTCTATGCTTAAGTTTAGTTTCATTCGTTTTTTCTTTCTTTTTTTTAGTTTTCTTCTTTTTCTAATTCTTTTCATTTTTTTATTTTGATTAAATGACTAACTTTTAAACCCAACGTTTGCTTTTAAAAGGCATATTTTAATTTATGTTTTATATTTCAATTTTATTGTTGATTTTGTATAGATTATAAATAAATATAAATATTAAGGTAATACATTATCTGCCAACAGAGTATTCAAAAAATTCCACATATCATGCACGAAATAAGTTTTAAATAATTTCAACTGCGTTTAATTTAAAAAGAAACAGAAATCAAAAAAAAATAAAAAATTAGCACCCAAAAATTGCCACAATCATTCTAGGAGAAAGGGCTCACTTTTTGTAATTTTGCAAAAAAGGCTTTGTAGTCGTGAGTTTAAACCTATCTAGTATTTTTAAATAAATTTGAAACGGTATTCTTCAACTTCCAGTAACTATAACCTAGTTTGGAATTTGGTATTTTACATTTTTCAGTAATCTTTTTTAGTTTCCGCTTTTTTGTTCTTTTTTTAAAAAAAGATGGTTTTAACATACTAGCCTCATCAACACAGGACTAATGCAGGCGATTTATAAAATTAATTACTAACATTTTGTTACTGATAAAAAAAAGCAGGTAAAATAAAAATATAAATAATGTTAGTCTGTAAACATTGTCTTAGGTAAATAAACTAATTTTTTTTTAATTTTAAGGCTTAATAAACCACAATACGCTAACGTTTTCTATTTGATGTGTGATTTCCTTTCAATATTTGAAATTGTAACCAGGCACACTTTAACATTTGATTTTTGCTTCAATGAGCCTAAGTTAGATTAACTTTAACCACCCCGACATGTAAACATTTTAAATAAATATACTGGGCATGATAATCTGAGCTGTAAACATTTTAAGTTATTTTAAAATGAAGCATTTATTGCTTACATTAATTGTTGTAATAATTAAATTTTAAATAATGTGGAAATTTTTAGCTATTTAAATATATGTATATTATTAATAATTGAACGGTTTTCAAGCTTAAAAATTTATGTCAGAGACCAGTGACTACCTTAGAATATTTTATAATAATTTAGCAGAAAAAATATCATTTATGAATGAATTCGAGTTTTGTTTTTGTGATATAATTTCTTGATAAATCAAAATAAAATGTCAGTTGCGAAGCATAAGTAGAAGTTAACATTTCACTGCCAAATTTATACATCAGTTTCTTTAAACCTTTCTTTGCCAACACTGGAAAAAAAAATTCATCAGTTTGTGACACCGTGACTGCTAACTCTCTTTCCTTTTCAGATTGCCTATTTTTCTTATTGGATACTTATGTTATTTATGTATGTTTGTCTAACTCGTTATACTTCTTTAAAACTAAATCTGCAAAAAGTGCAACATATACATCACGTGAAATTAATTGATTTAGATACAATTCATTTACTTTTCATCAATCATTTTAACTACAGAAAATACTCTATTAGCTTCTAGGACATATTAAAATAGCTAAAAAATTTGATAATTAGCATTAATTAATATATATAGACTGAAATGTTTGGAAATAAAACAGCAGATTCAAGCAGAAGAAAAATTATTTAAATATGCAAATATTTCATTTTGAAAAAGTAAAAAGCTTGTAACATTGCTTTTTTTCTAATTTATTGTCTCATTTCTACACAATGGGATTTTTTTTACAATAAAACCCATATCATAATATTTTTAAAAAAATATAAATTCTACTTTGGGAGGTAAAAGGAAAAATAAGACTTTCTACGTTGTATATATCTAAAATATTTTTGGAAATGCATTTCACTAGATTTAAAATTCAATCACGTAAAAGTTGCAACCAATATCTTAAAATCACAGTACCCCGTAGCTGTTATCAAAGCCTAGAAGTAACATTTCATTTTTCCTACATTACGAATGATTCTCAGAAAAAGAAGTACCTCTTTACACTTTTACATTGCATAGCTTCCTAAACATTTCATTTATATGCTGAAAAGGATAGTGTTACATTTTTTTATACTTTTCAATATTTGTAATATGGCGATATGAAAAATAACATGGTTTTGACACTTTCCATAGTAAGAGTACAAAAATAAAAATAAGTACAAAAATAGAAAAATAAAAATAACTGGACACCATGATTAACTTTTGATGTAATGAACGTATCTTCACATTTTAGTACTCAATCTTAATGATTTGAGAGGGTGACCCTAAATATGGCTATTAATTAGTGCAGACGAAATTTTAAGTTACAAAATCAGACACAAAAGCGTACTTTCTTTAAATAAACAAACTACTTATATGAAGGATTTGAATTTCTGACCCCCAAAGCATATGAGATAGCCAAAAGAATTTTTTACATTATTTTTAAATATGTAAATCAACATGACAAAACACAAAATATTAGCGAATTTAGTCGAATTGCTTCTGAGAAACCGAATTTTAAGAAAGTCGTATATTTAAAAATCTAATACTCAGGAACTATCGAATTTTCGATTTTGCCACATAAAATTAAATGCTTTAAAATTATATAAAAATTGTATACCTCACAATTAAAAAAATATTTGACTAATATTAAATGATATAACGAATATTTACTAAAATGTATTTGATGAGGGGTGATTTCAGCGGCTCCAACTCTCCATCGGCTCGGGAGAACACGGACATTTGAGTAATCCAATGATAGGAAGATAACATTAGGCTCGACTCCCGGAAACGTCTATTGACGGCAAAGGAGGTGGAAGTGCAGTAGGGATGCACCTGTGAGGTGCGCGCGTCTAACGGAAGGTTAAAGGAACCAAACTTAGAGCCGTTCTCTTGACCAAACTATGCCATACATATTTCCCTGATTGCAGCTACTTTGGGGGTCAGAAACACCCAAATACGCTCGAAAAATTTGTTTATTCTTAGAAAGTACGTTTTTGTGTCTGATTTCGTACCTTAAAATATCTACTGCACTAACTAATTAACGTAATTAAGGTCACCCCCGCGAACCATTAAGATTGAGTCCTAAAATCAGATCCCATCATTAGATTAAAAGGTTAGGGTGGTCCGTTTTTGTGCACTGTACGTTATCTAAAGAAAAATATTTCTTTAGATCCTTAAGTACTTTTTACAATTATATTTCGCAGATTTTTATTTCACAGTAATTTTTGTGGCTTGATAATTTATTAATTCAATACTACCTGACTATATTTTTAAAAAAAACAGTAATTTTGCGTTAGCTGGAGACTAGGCAAAATCCTTACGCAAATATGCTTGCCATCAAGAAAATTTTAAATAAGGAATAAAAAATTGTGACCCTAAAAGCTACAAATGTGCTTTTACTTTTCATCAGCCACTGTACTTCGTGCTTATAGCTTAGAAGCAAATGGCACTCTTGTAAAATATATACTTTTGGTTGTAAAATCATTTGCTTTAAAGCAAAGAAATCAACAATAATAAACAATTAGAACATCTATATGACCAGTAATATAAAGTGATTACAGCCTATATAGTGAATGAAACATTTTATGGGAAACTTTTGATATATGAAAGTTCTGAAAAAAGATACTAAACTCAAAGATAGATCTGTAATTTTTTGAAGATCTATTTAAGGAAACCAAAAAAATCCTTTAATTAGCAATTAGTTTTGTTTCAATACTATTCTTTATGTTGTTATATTTTTCTACTCTGTAATTCTTTATTTGCCATATTCTCCAGTCGCGCAATTTCTTATATGACGATTTATAATCGCTGAATGTCAATGAGTCACCTCCTATTATGTGGGTCCCCCCTTTTTAGCACAAGAGGTGGCTAATCGGGGATAAGTGTACGTTCTGTACTAATTGACAATTTGCACGGATGGTAGCACACGCTAGTATTAAAAATTAATTTATTTTTATTTTAATCATGTAATAAAATATTTGTCGTTAAGGAGAAAATATGCAACTGGCTGCTGAACTAAAGATGGGGCAGGAATGAAATATCATGGCCCCATTGAAGACTATCAATTTCAATTTTCACCAGCCTTAAAAAAACAAATCACGAGGCTTAAAAAATGAAAACATTTTCATCCGCTGTCTTAGCTATATGTTTTTGTTGTTGTCTTGCCCAGTAGTGCAGGGAAAATTAAATTTGTCCATAAATACCTAAAACGGCTTTGGAACATCTCTATGGAATAGAGGAGTTGCTGCGGGGGATCGAGATGGATCCTGAAGAGCTTCGCCAATATGGCTGGGCAATCAAAGATATTGTTCGGTGTCGATGCAGTTCGTGTCGAGAAAGTTCGGTGTCGATGCAGTGAGGACAACTTCTGTAACTTCGATGGCCATCGGAAGATATTTTCATTCCCTTGAAGTGTTTAGTCCTCAATCTAGCTATTGTTGTGGAAATGGCTCGATCACAGTTTAGGGCAGGGATGGGGTGCTTCTGAGAGGTAGCAGAAAGTAGTCCGCGGCTGGTTATTGCATCAGTTAGGATCAGGATGTTGGAAAGCTGGGAGTTATCTCGGGCCTCCTTGGCCAGGATATCAGCTTTCTCATTACCGTCGATATCGACGTGTGCTGGTATCCATTGAAGGATGCAAGTTCTTTGGGCCGTGGTTATTTCGTTTAAGAGCAGGAGGATATCTTGGGTGAGTTGGGAATCTCCTCTTAAAATGGCTTGGAGGGCAGAGGGAGAGTCCGAGAATAACAAAAGTCCATTAGAATTTTGGATTGCCTTGGAGTAGTAGAGGTTCAAAGTCTCTTTTATAGCTACCAGCTCGCAGGTGCAGTTTGAAGCAATTTTACCGACAGAAATTTTGTACGATTCAGATTTGTCTTTAGCATAGGTCAAAAAGAATGCTGACTTAGCAATATAATGTGTTGAATAACCGGGACTTCAAGTTATCGAAAAGTGATCAATTCGTATTATGCAAATACAAAATGCATCGTATCTTTCACGTTTAAATAAGATTAAGCTTATCGTTTTCAATATGTTCTCAATCTTGTATACCAACGAATTGAAAAACTTTTTGGATGAAGATACTGCTCAACATTTGAATGAATAGCAGCCCATACTTAAACGCGTTTGAACAATATATCTTTAAGCCTCAAAGGTCAAGAGTAATTTCATCCAGGTATAATTATAAATATTTATAATATTAATAATTATAATTATGTAATAGTTAAATTAATTGTGAAAAAAAAGCAATTATTATTAAATGTGATAAAATCGTGTTTGCCGTATATACGCGGCGTTGAACATCGTGTCGTGAAGCTTATATTGCTGTCCATTGAACATTTTGTTTGCTTAAATTTATTAGCAGGTCAAACTTTAATTGTAAACGTAATTTAGAGTTCATTTCTGTCAAAGAAAGATAAAACAAAATTACATATCAATTTATAAATGAAATCTAAACCATTATAATTGTATAAAAGAAATAAAGTAAGAAATCCGTGATATGTTGCTAAAAAATACATTTTATCTATAATTATCTGTCATCAAACGTAGGTTTTCATTAATTCTTAAATTATCTATGTTATAAGCTAAGTTACGTTTCCAAGTTTAGATAATTAAACTTTGAAGTGATTTGTGATTTTAATCAATTCGACCAATAAGCTTTCCTTCATAGAATCTTAGATATTAAATGGCTTTGCTGAATAATCTATTTCTAATTCTATATTAAATTTTCAGTATGTTAGTCCCATATTAGTGTTTATGTTCTCAATTCTTGATGCCCTTAAGCAGGTTCTATCTTTTCTGACAATTCAGAAATTTGCGATTTAATTATAATTAATTAGTTTAATTTGAAATTCATTTTATTAAAGATATGGAATGCAAAATTCCATTTGTTCAAGATGAATTTTCAAATATTCTTATCTGGTATGTTGAACTTCACTTCGAATAATCTTAATTCAAACTACACAAATCTTAATAATTGTAGTTTTAAAATTTAATGAATACTGTAATTGATTCAGGAACTCGACGCTTTGCTTATAAAATTGTATAAAGTTGGTTCGATTAACAGTTAGTTCGTTATCGAAAGTTGTTACCCTCTTAAAACTATTTCAAACATAAAATTTTGTAAGAAAACTTTTTCCTTCTTAAATAAGAAATATTGCATTTCGCGCATGTCAAAAAATTATTTAATTATTTATTTGTAGATCTTTTACTGCAGATGTAACATTAAATATGGCAGGATTTGTCCTAGATATTTTTCTAAACGTGTCTGTTAGTAAAATAAAAATTAGGGAAAAAAATTATTAAAATTATTTTTTAGGTTAATTAATTAAACGGTAAATGTATGGAATATTTTTGGCAATAAAAATTTGAATCAAATGTTTACCGATAAAATACAATTAAAAGTCTTTTTCATGAAGTTTGAAACAGCTGGTAAGCAAAGGGTATGAATTTCTTACCTCCTCATGAGGCGATTCTGGTTCAAATTCTGATTAATAGGTGTAATTTACGTCCAGCTCTAGGTTCACTCCAAACATTGCAAGATTTTGCGAGAATTTTGAAAGGGAATGGGAAAATTTTAAATGCTAACTGCATTTAAGAAACTCCCTATATTCCCTAAATGAGAAAACATTTTTTTTCATTAAAATTGATTTAATCATTTTAAATTCTTTATTTTAACAACGCATAGTGACAATTTATTGTACTTGAAAACAAAATAAACTAGATATTTTTAAACGTTCAATAAAATATTTCCAATGTCTTAGTTTTCCGAACAGACTCTCTCTTCATGCTTTACCTCACCAGAACTCCGCTGAAGGATTATGAAAATATCACTAAGAATATTGCGTTTTCAGGTTGCAGCAAGATCTTTTTAAAATGGCTTTTGAAAATGAAATGCAGTTTTATCTCAAGTTCATGAAAGAAATATTGATTGTAGGTCAAAGAAAGATAATATTTTCATTAGTGTTCAATTGAAAAAAAATCATAATAAAATATTTCTGGAATTCATTGAGAAAAAAATATATGCTGAAAATTACTGGAATATAATTAAATTTGCCCTTATTTCCTGGCTTATCGGGATCACAAATATAATATTTATAGGCTTTGAAAATAAATTTATGATAGGCTCACCATAAAACTATTGTTGTATTGTCCTGTTGTTAGAATAAGAATTTAAAAATGCAAAACTCATCTGTCTATACTAAGAAAACAAAATACAGAAAAATTTACCGGTTTTTAAACCATTAATTTGGTAATTTTCCCATTCAAATGTTAAAATTTCACGGGGTTTGTTTCTCGGACTTATGACTCTTATTGCCCTACATTGAATAAAGGATTTATACCTGAAAAGCAAATTAAGCAAAACAAATTGCTTTAAAACTTAGATATCATGATAAAATTGCCATCAAACTGTCTCGCGAACTTTGTGTACTTTAGCGGCTAAATGACTTATTAGCGGTTATATTGCTTTATAAAACAAAAGAAAAATGCTCAATACATAAGGTATTCCGTAAATATTGCTTTTGGTATATATTTTTAAAATAATTGTCAAGAAGAAATTTGAATGATTATTTGAATTGTTGCCACGTAGGATTATTTGGGCGAAAAAAACATAATCAAAATCTTACAACTTAGTTGCGAGAAAAGTAGGATTAAAAACATCAAAACTTCTTTAATTGCTAAAAAACATGATTTGAAGGAAGATTATCAAATACTTTCATTTTCCATCAAGCTATAAAACTAGTATAAATTTTTCTCTTCGAACAATTATAGATGTTGTATTCATCGGAATGTAAATTTGGTGCGTTTAAATCTTAAGCGATAATTTGGTAAATTTGGTTATTTGGTAAATTTACTACGTATATATATCTATATATAACATAATAAAAACAGAAAGGAAAAAGCTACGCAGAAGCTGCAAGTATATAGAACTCATAAAATATGTTAAAATATAGAGAAAACATGGAAAAAAAATAATAAAGATTTCTGAAAGGAGAAGAAGAAAAATTATAAAAACAAAATTATTATTTAGGAAAATAATTGAGAATTTTATTTAAAAAAATATTAAAAATCAAAACGTTGGAAAACAAAGTAATGAAAAGTTACAATCTTGTCATCGGCTCATACGATTATATCAGCAAAAAAGAGTGCATTCTAATATTGTATTAATATAGCCAAAGCAAAATATACCGATACAATGGCGTGAGGAGCACCAAAAAAATTGAAACAAAAAAATAATATATTAAGTAAAAAATACAGAATAAAACATATCAGGCAAAAAATACGAAATTATAATAGAAAATAAAGAGCAAAAAAATATAGAATATAATGCAAAATGTAATATATAAAGCGAGTAGCGAATACTAATGAACTTTCACTTACAAGTAACATTCGAAAATGATTTAAAATATTTTCGTGACAAGTTTGGCAGATTATAAAATAAGAAAAAAGAAGTTAAGTTTAAACTAAAGATGCGGGGATTTTAAATGGCGAGTTCTTACTGAAGTACTGAAGCGAGTTTGACTTGTTAGTTGCCTTTGACTGTCCCGAACAGAATCTGCTCAAGGTAATAATATTATACTGGATAGTTCAAAGTTTATAATTTGTAAGGTTGATTTTTAGTTAATTGATAGATGTAATCATTTTAGAAAAATTATTAACATTTATTTAAAAAAAATCTTTTTGAAATTTTTGAAGATTTTTAACTTTGGATTTGCCCGAATTAGATTTAAACATGGTAAAAATATAATTTTAGTTAACAGAGAAATTTTTAAAAAAATTATTAATAATAATAACATACAATAAACTCAATGATTTTATTTAAAAATTTAATTATATTAGTTGGGTATCCATTGTTTTTTAAATCACATTTTGAAAGAGTTTGTCTACTTGTGTTTTGGGAAAACAAACATTATTACATATTCTTTTGATTCTATTCATTTGATTAAAAATGGTATTTAACTAAATGTTTTTTTGAAACATTAGAATTTCAAGAATTCATTTTATTTATATTGAAATTAAACACATTTCTTTTATCGTATAAATCGACAATGCAGATATTTTCTTATTTTTCAATACTTAAATCCAAAAAATTAAAGTTAATATAATTATCATGATTGCGAAGCTAAATTAATTCCCCAAGGTATTATTTAACAAAATTGTATAATTTTGAAAATTAAAGCTAATGAAATTATCAGTAAATTTGAAACAAATTTAATATTAAGAGTTATAATTTTTTTTTAATGATGGTGTATAAAAATAAGTTGGCTAAGATGAATGAAAAATTAGATCCCAGTGATATTCCATCAATTTGAACGAAAATATGTTCTCCATTGTAAAAATAGTTATTAAAAGGACAAATATTAATTAGAATTTCCCAACAATCCAAATCCCAACTAAGGATATTTTTATAGAAACATCTTTTAGCTTTGAATGGAATAAAAGAGATTCTGAAAATTAAAAGTCGCAATAGAATTAGTTTTATTCCGCTCAATAAATTCTAAAATTGGGTGATTATTAGTAATAATGCATACCCTAACAGCAAAATAACTTGGGAACTCATTGGGCCAATACTCACCAATCTTGTCCTAACAAGGTCTTAAAGGGCCATTATTTTGCCAATATTGAACCGGTATAGAAATGTTCGATTCACCCGACATTTTATAGCCGCTATTCAGCCGATGTTTACCTTACATACAATTGGCAAATTCACCCGATATATTACTTCCCTTATTTACCCAATATCGGCCCTATACAGATTTGTTAATTTCACTCGATACTTTAAATCTATATAGAAGTGTCTATATAGATTAGGTTCTATATACAAGTGTCAGACTCAACCGATGTTCTATAGCTGTTACTCGGTCTATATAAACTCTTCAAAAAATTATCCGATTGTCCCGATATTTTATAGCCGTTACTCAGCCGATTTACCATAGATAAAAAATTTTCGATTCACCCGATATCTTAAAGCGGCTCTATAGTCAATGTGGGCCCTATATAGAGTAGTTCGTTTCATCCAATATTTTTTAGTCATTATTCAGCCAATACAGACCTATTTGAAATTGTCCAATTGACCCGATATTTTATAGCCAGCCGTTACTCAATCAGTATAGGCCATGTCTTCACTCTATATTTTAAAGACGTTATTCATCCAATGTAGACCCTATTTAAATTTGGCCGATAAACCCGATATTTTATAGCCGATAAATAAAACCTAAAAGGTAAAATAATAAACGCCTTCCTCTAAAATCATATTCAGTTGTTTTCAAATCGCATGGGTGGATAGCCATCAATATAAATCTACTGCTACTTTTACAATAAAATCAGTGCTCTTGGTAATTCGATTTTCTACTTTAAGAACTTGCCTTTTTGACAGAAGTAAATGTTTATTTTAGACCACCGTTTAACAGCCGACTCAAGTCTAGTTTTACGACTACAAACGTTCAACTAAGTAGACTTGTAATTTTGAACCTAATACAGAAGACAAGGGAACACCTGGATCAAGTATTGCGAGAAATGTGCTTTCGTGGAGGACTTTTTGATGGATCTAACCAGCATTTGCGTTGCATGGAGAGAAAAATTTCTCATGGTTTGCCAGACGGTCAGGAAACTCAAACCCATGATACGTGTACCATATTTTATGCCTGCTCGCACTCAGTACGATCCGGGTGCGGAATTCGTATCGGCCAGCCATTGCTGAGATTCGAGACCGGTTCACTGTGTTGGAAGGGGAACACTCTATACCCTGAGCCACCACGACTCTTGGTGAAAATTTTTGTAGTCATCATTTCAAGTAATTCGGTAAAGACTGAGTGTTTAATTGGAATGCACATTACGTCTTCTGAATCCCACTCTAAAATATCGCAAATAGTTTAAATGCAGCTTTATGAATCTAATTTTTAACTCTTGCAACATCAAACATTAACTTTGACAAGTGACCATGGTGAACAAGTAACCATGGTGACCATATATTGATCATGGTGAAAATCATTTCCAGTTATGCTGTAAAGAGAGTGCTTAATCGGATTAGGCATTGTATCTAAGCCCACTCTAAAATGTAAACTGATAGTTTAAGTGCAGTTTTAGCAATCTATTTTTTTAACATCTTGCAATATGAAGAATAAAAATAAATTTTTAAGTCCCCTTACATCACTTAGTTTTTTTACGACAGATCGCACCGCATTATCCCCAAAAGCCATATAGTGAGTGAATATCTGTGTTTAATTGTTCTATTAACTAAATAATTTTCAAGATATTTGGATCAGCTGAGAGTTTTAAGACAGAGCATTTAAACAGTGGATTACTTATTTCAATATAATCCTAAACAAACATTTTCTTTCAATCCTGTCCAATTTTACAAAAATTTTATGTGAACTTGCAGAAGTTTAATCAACAATAAAAGAAAAAAATATTTCTTTTCAAAAGGGGAATGCTTATATTGTACTTAGACTATTGTGAAATAAACAAAAATGTCTTATGAGCAAAAAAGAAAAATCTGCTATTGGTAGATTTTTTTTGTATTGTAAATCACTTATTAAGGAATTAGATATAGAAATGGATATTATTAAAACATTTTTAAAGTCTTTCCAGATTCAATCGATGTAAATACAAAACTTGTCCTTAATTACAAGTCTATAATGATCTTATATATTTCTAGATAATGGTCTTAGAATGGCTTTCGATATCGGACCAAGATTGAGATGTATAAGTTTTGTAATAATAGGTCTTAGAATGGCTTTATATTCTTTCGAAATATTTATTTTTAAGCAGGACCTTTATAGGTTTACAATACAAGGCCACTAAAGGGGTGTCTAAATTTTTTAATATTTGTCCTCGAATGGTTTTGAACATAGCACCAATATTAATTTCTATGCATGAATATTGTAGGCTTACGATATAGAACCTGTAGTGTAACTACCACTACAACTACAGCTTTTAAATTCCAGTTCCCTAGTATATAACATATATTAACTTTATTCTATCTTGAGTTACCTCTTAATAGACGAAGGTTGACATTCTTGGTAACTTAGCCAAACAAAGGCTGCTCCCAGTTAGGTTTTTTCCAACAAATACTCAACTTAGGTGACTTTCGTACGGAATCTGAACACGTTTATCTCGACAGAAACAAATCACCTCGATGGGAATACGCGTACTTTGATAGACGGAACACAGTGAACAATTGACTTTCAATTTATAATTGCGACATTGACCTCCTCGTGCCATTGTTACTTATTCTAGATCAGACACAACGGGGTCCTTTAACCTAGCCCCAAATGGGCGTGATCTGAACAAGCGTACTTCAACAATATACAAACCAATATTGTGGTTTTTATATTTTGTAATAATGGTCCTGGAATGGCTTTCAATAATGGACCAGTATTATTTTCAATGTGTTACCCTTATAGACTTAAAATGTTGGGTAAACATTGGGACGTCCAGATTTTTCAATAATGGTCCTGAAATGGCTTTCTGTATTGGGACAAGATTCATTTCTAGAATGATTTTCAATATTAGAGTAAGATTCATTTCTATCTAGGACCGATATTGAAAAATCTTGACATCCCTATATAGGTCCCATTGAGCATGTTCTTTTGGGACCCATATTATCCAATTTTGAACCCTACTTTGGGCAATGTAAAAGTTTTGCTAGGGTATATACATACAGGGGTTGGATAAAAATATAGACACTTTGATACTAACAAATTTTTTGATCTATCATAAATTTAGTAGAAGTTTTATTTAGTAAAAGCTTCGCTCATAAAAGTTAGATCGCGCAGTAGAAGAAGTCGTAGAAGTGTTTAGATCGTGCGATTTCTGATACATATCAATAAAATTTGTAGCTTTTTGAGTTTCGAGGGACCAAAAATAAATTACAAATGTAAGAAAATGTAATGTTTTTATGCCAAAAAGTGTAGTAATAAATTTGTAACTACCATTTTAATCATTATATGAAATGGAAATACACACTTTCGTTAACCTAGTTTAAACATTTATGGAGATATGGGCATTTTTTATAAAAGCGAATTTTTTTGGTCTCACGTTTTTTCGCTATAACTTTGAAAATGTTCAATACAATTAAACGAAACTTATGGAACATTTTGAAATGGAATTACAAAGCTATTGCATTAAATTTAAGAGAAATTCGTTAAAAACTGCACAAGATATGAACAATTAAATTAATTGTTTTATACTGCACATGAGCAGAAAAAATTTAATTTTGTAGTAAATCGTATTTGGCAAGTAATAAAAAGAATCTGATTTGAATATATTAAAAATTTAAAAAGTTTCAGGCAATTTTCTAAGTAGTTTTCTTACATTTTAAGAGAAAGCTCAAAACAATAAGGGGCTTTCCTCGAGTTTATTTTTTACTATTAAATAAGATTTATAAACAAATGGTTATTAACGAATGATAATTAACAAATGACTCTTCTAATGATGGTCCGGACAACAAAGTGCAATGATGTTGATAAATATAGTATGCGGAATAAAACATACTTATATGGGTATAATTCCTAAAATGCCGGAATCATTAAAAAAAAATCCTTTTCATTAAATAAAAATCGTTAATATAAATCTGTAATTTATTTTTACCACAACGTTGAATTGAGTGCAGATTAAAATCTATTTTTAGAGATTCCCTCTACTTTTGCCTAACATATTAGCAAAATATTCGAAAACGGTCATATGGTTGCTAATGTTTTGATTTCATTAAAATTCGTTATGATTTCTCCCGTTTTTTCCCCCAACACATTTGAATGCATAAGGCTAAGAAAACGATCCTTGGCTTTTAATAAATTAATCGCCAATACATGGATTCCTTAACTTTCCTTGGCGAAGACTATTTCAGCGTAAGCATTGAACTTACATTTTTGATTTCTTGATGGACGGAGGTATCTTGTGGGGCTTTGGCCCTGCAGCCACACCATCCGTGCCGTTTTCTAAATTTATTAATTAATATGTATGATTCATTTTTTTTTTTGCTTTGGAGCCCCATATGATTCCACATAATTGCTGATATAAAACATTATTATTTAGCATCATTTGATTCTTTATTAAGCAATTTATTATTTATTTGTCAAATAATTGTTTGCCTACATCATAGTGGAATAATATATAAGACGACTACACCAATCAACATCCTCTTCAACAAATGGTAAATTCATCGAACTTCTTCAACTTATGATAAAAAAAATCCAACCAGTCCAACCAATCCAATCCAAATCTAAAAATCCGATAAAAATATATCTTTGATTGGATCACAACACTGAAAAAATAGTTCATAAGTTTGTTTCTTTTTTTGTATCAGAACAATATGCAGGCATTATTTCAAAGAGTAATTTAAAAGAAACACTTTCTAAGAAATGCCAATATTTTTTTTTCCCACAACAGGTGCGCGTTTTTCAGAAATTTAAAGGAAGCTTCCAATTTTTTACTTGTTTTTATTTTAATTTATCAATTTATATCTAGAGAATGGCAAAATTCTTATAATTATATTTGTTTAAGTATTTATATATTGACTAATCCATGAAATTCTCTGTAACTAATTTATTTAAGTAGTAAATTCCGTCGACTATTATCACCATAGACAATATTTTGCAGCTATTAAAAAATCAAAAAATCTTTTGTTTTTTATCTTTCTGTTGCAAACATCAGTTGTTTTCACTCAAAAAAAGGATTTTGCTTTAAAATTTTTGGATATTACTGCACAAACTTACATCAGATTTTAAATTTTACTCCGTCTTAGTTTTTAACTCAGTTTATTCTGTTAGATGTTAGATATTTCATTCATTTCCATTGCATTTTAACCTTAAATTATTAATTTATTTTAAAGTTTGCATAGATGAAAGCAAGCATTATTTATCAAAGTTCTACTTATACTCATCGCATACAACTGTAATAAACCTTGAAAATTTACAGTCCCCCCAAAATAAATAAATAAACCATCTGTGAACGCAGATTGATAATAGCAGTTAAAACACAAATCAGAAAAAACTCGGTTCAATTATAATTAAGTAAAAAAATAATCAATAATTGATATTGGATACTTGCAAATATTACAACCATACTTACAATCATATAACTGAGGATTTAAAAGCCACCACTACCGTGTTTTTTCTTTTCTTATATTTTTTTAAAAAATTAAGTCTGCGTTAAATTCGAAATCTGACGCGAGTATGTTGCAAAGAAATCACAATTACAATTTAAAATTTTAAAAGCTTTATTCTATATTCATGAAACAATGCTGTGAATACAACATTAAATGCTTCAAAAAATTTCAAACACAGAACTAGTCGGCATAAAAAAAGTAATTGCCTCCAAACTATTACTTATTTGCTACTAGCCTCACGCTATACTTTCTTTTACGATTACTAAACACTGGAATAAAACTAACTAAAATCAAATCCCATTTAATAGTTAAACTTCGTAGTACCAAATAATGTGAAGTCAACGAAACAAAACATTTGTTTCGAATAAATCATTTCATTCTGTTAAGAAAGTTAGGTTAACTTAAAATTGTAGTAATAGTTTTATTCTAGAATTTACTTATGTATTTTTATTATACTAGTAAATATTACACTTGAAATGCACTATTTTATTAAACGTAGTTAAATTTCATAATTACTTAGAATTACACATAATTACTTTAAACATTTTCCTAAGTATCACATTAATTCTATCCAAATTGCTCGGCTGCTCTTTCATATCAAAACTACACGGTGTAGTATTCGAGGAGGTATTTGGAACTGTTGTATGGCATATACTATTTTAAAGTCGCAATATATACGTGTATTTTCAAACTACTACTATTCTTACGCCTCTGAGCAATTTGTTGAATTTAGTTGTATGAGTGGATGCATTCTTGCTCTTATTCTTCGTAGAATAAGAAAAAGGAAGATGAAGATCTGGGAGGTAGCAAGTTGAGGAGAGGCAGTTAAATACAGTCAAAATCATGCAAAATGAGATGTTTTTTTCAATGTTTTTCTTCCCTATGTTTATGCAGAATTAAATTATACTTCTTAAAGGTGATATTGATGAAGATGTCTTAAATAAATTAAATGAAGCCCTAACTGCATTTTCAAGTATGTATATTTTTTAAATACGCAAAAATGTCTCAAATTAAAGAAGAAAAGAAACTGTATATTTAATACCGATGTTTAATCTATACTTTTATTGGAGCTGACACTTGGAAATGCGTGAACATAATAATGAATGAAAATCAAGAATTTATAGACAAATTTCTATGAAAAGTTTGAAAAATAAACCAGTTTGATAAAGTAAAAAAAATACTATTAATACGTGAAAACAAACTCCTGTAGATTAAGAAATTAAATAGAAAAAATGGAGATGGATTGACCATGTATGTGGAAAGACCACAAAAATTTATAACAAAACAACGTTTGAATGGATATTCCCAAGAAATACGGAAAAAGAGAAGAACACAGATGATATTGCGTCAAAGCATCGAGAGAGGAGTTACTTGTATTGGTCTAAAATGGAAGAAGATAAAGCGCTTTGCTTAAAATAGGGAGAGATTGAGAGGCATAACTCCTTTGTTCCTTAAAGAAGTAAATAAACTGAAAAAAGAAGAATTTAAAAGTAATTAGGACCGACTACGACGAACCGTTCGAGCCAGATGAGAAGAAACAGAAATGGAGTCTTTTTTATTGGTTAGGTGTTAGCATTGTTTTAAATTTAAAGATAGTTTATTCAATTTTTAAAAATCTTTAAAGATAACGTCAGTAACATATGCTAGCTTGTTGTTCTATTTGATCAAAAATATTTTATTGCTTGCACTTTCTAATTTAATTATTTTTTATTCGCTGTGACTAATAAATTCAATAAACAACATTTAACGTACTAGCGTTCGGGGACTACGTCGTCAAATAAATATTGTCATTTCTATCAAGGGATTCATGCTAATCCGATTCATATTAATCAAGGGATTCATTTTGATCAGATTCATATTAATCTGTGGGATTTAATATGAAACAAAACTTCGTTTTTTCTTAATACTACACAGACATTCATAACTCTGACAGTGTAATTTAAAATAACATCATTCTCACAGACACCTCTATAATGGGAGCAGTGCACAAAAAAATGAACTCCTTTAATATCTACTGTTATCTGAAACCAAATGCTTAATTTTGTTCATAATAATTCTTTCAAAATGTGTTTCTACAAAACTAAATAATTTGAAATCAATAATAAATGGAATTATAAAAATAGTTATACATTCAAAGCAATATTAATGGTAAAGAGGTAGTAATTCGCTTAAGAGAAACGTAAAAAATTTTCATGCTCTTATTGATACCAATGCGGCATAGTTACATTAACGGGTTTTAATTGAAAGAAGATACTTTCTATATATATATATGTATATATATAGGTGTGTGGGAATGAATGAATGAAATGTGTCCGAGCACGAAATGGAACAACAGGATGACAACGGTAAGACATCTTGTGGTCAATATTTTTCTCACGTTTACAGAAGTATGATACGTTTCGATTTCCTTTTTTAGCCTATAATACTGGACAGGATGAGGTAAAACGTTATCGGTACTCTGAAAGGTTTTAGTGAAAATAAAATCCAATTTTCAGACATCTTTTGATCCCGGAAATATTTAAAGGAAAGAGTTTTGGAGAAAGTCATCTCAGACGAAGCGGATACGTGAGACAACTCCGAAAAACTGCGAAAGGTCATCTCCGCAGTTTTTTTTTTTTTTTTTTTTTTTAATATTTTTTTATAGGTATTTAGGCTTTGTGTGCATTTTATCGGTTCAATAAACTCCTTTTGGATGAAAAAGTTTTATTGGAAAAATAAAAACGGGCTCATCCAATTTCATCAATAGTTTATTTATGACTAAAATTATTCGTAAAGATGACTAAAATTCTAATCACTGACGACTAAAAACTCAGGCATTGGCGACTATGATTTCTAGTACTGACTACATATTAGGCGAGGATTTTTATGAGAAAAAAAAATTAGTGGGGAATACGTGTCTCATTAACTCTTGCTATTTTTTTAACGGCGGAAACTGAGCGTTTATTCCTTGCCTCTGAGGATGCCGGAAGTGTTGCTCTTTAACGTTACCAGTGGGGAACTGTGAACCTAAAAGCCATATCACACATAGCGAAAATTCGTTCAATTCAACCATCAACTCAACCTCAGCTCCTAAGACAACCCGTCGGAAAACACAGGTGTGCTATACTTTTCCGAGTTGAGCCAACTGCCATTCAACTCTTTCACTTCTCTGCGAAAGTGTTCAAGCAACTCCACAATTCAACCAATCAGGTAGCAGCAACTGCTTGGGGTTATGGGACAGCTCAAGTCAAAACAATATGGCAGCAAAGTTTATGTGACGGAGCAGCGATATAATTTGATATATATATTAATTCAGGTAAGTTTTTAATTGAGTATTGATTTTAAAGTTATTTTATAAGAAGTATAAAACTGCTTCTAACCATTAAAGAAGTTTATGTTATAAATGTGCTACGTTTTGAACGTGAATTAAAAGTATGATTTTCTACGCCAAATTCGCCAATTTGAAGTAAATTTTGCCGAGTACATAAAAGTAGTTTCTTTTGTTTTATACTTTGACATTACTTTAGTTGATAAACAAATTTTATGAATTGCATTTAATCTTGTTTGTACGTAACTGTATATTTGTTAGTACTTGCCGAATGCTCCAATCGTTGTTAGTAAACAAGTTTGGTACTCATCCTTTTCGCCAGCACAAGTAAATTCGTAATTTTTATTTTTGCAATATTTTTAATATATAGTAGTATTAACATGTATTTGTTTCAATATTTTTTAACTAGTTATGTGTAAGCACTTATGATAGTTATTGATTTGTCACAATGTCATCTGTATATATTAAATACCATAAACATAATAGAATTATTTTTTTAGTGTAATTTAAGTCTTAACTATTTTTTTAAACGAATCTAGTTTATTCGTTTTGTTTACCAATTATTTGTTTGCTAAGTATTAAAATGTAGTTTTTTTCAATTACTTTGCTGTTTCTATAGTTCCGATAAGATTACACATCAGCAAGTATTATTCTAGAGATTTTATTGAATTCAGAGATTTTGAATATTTTCTTACAAAGGAAAAAATTTTGTTATAAAGAGTAAGCTTTTCAGAAAACTTACCCATACCTTAACAATATGCTGACAGAATTAATTGCTTGGTATTATTTTATTTTTAATGAATCTTTTTCTTATTGTCTCTTGCCTTAAATACACTTGCTTCACCTTTCTTAATAAAATTTTTTACTTGTATTGCAGCAAAGATGAGTCAAAAACTTGAACAAGCACCCATTGGGGAAACTTTTAAATGGAACATCGAAATGGAGAATACATTTTTTGAACTCTTGAAGAAAAAATAGAATATTTGGAATGCAAAATCACTATATTACAAGCATAGTATGCTACGGAAAGTTAGTTTTGAGGAGATTTCAAAAAAACTAAGGATAGAATGGCCTCATCAGGCCACTGAATTCACATTGGGGGAGTTTTTAGTTTTGACTGTATTTCATTAGTTCTAAGTCCCAGTATTGTTTCTGAGAATAAACTTAAAACCACACCAACAGCATTAACTTTATAATTACAAGATATTTTTTTCGTATTACTATTGATTATTATTTTTTTGTTGTCTTAAAATCATAAACAAACCTTGTGTTAATTATTGAAAACAGTCTATAGATAAATGTAGTGTATTGTTGCTTTGAAACATAATTGAAAATTTTTTACATATCTTTTAAGATTTCTTTGTTATATTCACATTGGTAATGTACAAATCTATGATTGAAAAAAATATATGATTTCTGCTGGTTCTATACTATTTAAAAAGTATTTGATATACATAATTTACATGGTATACAAGTGATAATTCAAACTGCATAAAAAATTTCAAATGCATGCTTTAGTAGTGCTTATGCAAGAAAATAAATTTCAAAACTTTTCTCATAACAGTATAGGTGTTTGTTTTTATAACCAAACCTGTAACATTTTTATTATTAAACCTACAGGCAATTGCGCCATCATTAAGATTCAAATTATATTTTATGTTTATATTTCTTTCACTCTATTTTGTGAATGTGTTTTTTTTAACTTACTTTTTATTGTCCTTATTATTAGTTCACTTTTTTTCTGTTTAGAAGAGTTGCAAAAAAAGTTTACGAAACTGAGGACTATTTTTTCAAAGGAATATAAAAAAGCTGAAGACGTTAACCAGTGGAACGGGGCAGGGCTAAAGAGAAGGGATGGTTCACTCCTTTGAAGTATCTCTCGCCGCGCCGATCCTCCGACGTCACTCTAGTGACGTCACTTTGGCGCAAAGCTCGCACTTTTACTTCAAGAAGGGAGCGTTTGGCCTTACTAGCTCTAACTAATATTAGATCATTTCTTTTCGCGAGATATTCTAAGACATTTGTTATTTTCTATAATGACTTTCTTCAGTTTTTGCAGTGAATTTACAAGAATTTGAAACTATTATCGAAATGCCAGTTTGCGCGATTGCAACTTGCAAAAATTCTGATACAAAAACAAAAGGAAAAAGTATAATTTTTCTCGTGTTCCCTAAAGTAAATGAACAACTATGTAAAGAATGGATTCCAAAATGACACAGTTAATATAAAACAGCAATACGTTTATTCTGTCGTAAAGAACTTTTATAAAAATTCATTATCTAAATAGAAACAGCCTCGTTACTTCATAAAGAAAGGCAGGTGAAAAGAATTAAAAAATGGATAAAGTCAAAGAAAATTAAAATGTAAATAAAAAGTATAAATAAAATATATAGTATATAGTTGAAATTGTCCTAATTTCATAACATATTTTTAATGTAGTTATTCTAAATATTTATGATTTTTTTTAAAAATTATATTCTCTTCAATTTAAATATCTATAAATTATATCATCGTAAATTTAAATGTCTATAAACAATTGCAAAATTTCTAATGTCATTATGAACCTAAATTATTATTTTGTTTCCGTAATTAGCGTTTAAGGTTGATGTTTCCTAATGATTAAGTATGAACAAATTGCTATTAACGACATATTTTAAAATCAGGGATTCTAAATTTAACTTAACTTATCGTTATAAAAGAATATGTAGATAAAAAAAGTGTCGATATATGCCTTCATTTTTCTTAATAGTTAAAGTTAAAACTGAACTTTTTAAAATAAAGTATTTATCGTGTCATTTTCACCAACTAGCAAAACATTTTTATAAGTTTAATATAATAACCAAGAAAGTTTTTTTTGAACTTTGTTTATGAACGGAAATAATGTGTTAATTACGTAAAGTTTGAAGGCCAATAACCAGAAAAAGTCTAACTTATTTTTACAAAGAGAAGGATGCAAAGTTATCATATCTTTGCTTGCGATCTCCGAGATCTGTGGACACAGTGACGTCATGAGGAGGGAAATCGTAGCTTCAGCTCTAAGAGCGGAGTGAACTAGCCCTTCTGTTCTCTTTAGCCCTGGGAGCGGGGTACGAAGGAATTCAGGTCGCATGTAAACTCTCTTTACACACATAGTATCCCCAAGTGATTTTGCTCACGCTGATTGGCTTTCTCGGCAACGCCATCTGTGACCTATGGCTATTTCATTCTGCCGTGCTTGTTATTTTCAGCATAGAGTGATTTCTACACTCCATCGGCTTTTGTGTACAAACTTGAAATGTTAGTTTTTTTAACAGAGAAACTGCCTTCTTCATTTAAAAACGAAATAAAAAATATTTCCTCAAATACCATTACCCTTAGAAGCAATGTTCCAAATTTAGACGATTGCAACAAGTGGTTAGAATTTGGGGAACTTACCAATACGAAATGGAATTCTAGAACTTCCAAACTTCATGGACAAAGATTTGTTTGTAGGTAAATAACTAGTTTAGTTATTTTAAGAAAAATTTTGTATTTAATTTTTATGGGAAATGCTTTTTTCGTTAAATTTATCATCATTACATGCATGAATTCTTATGAAGCTAATACCCCTCTAATTTATTGAATAACATTGAAATCGTATTCAATTGCCTTGCTTAATTCCTATACTCACTTTAAAATGAAAACTGAGTAGTTTTCGCTTGATATTTATTTAATTAAATTAATGTTCATCGAATTAAATTAATATTTGGTTTATTTCTTGTGGATTACTAAAATTAAATTATAAAATTTTTAATTTAATATTTATTAGTGGTGCCATCTATTATTATAAATTGAAACTAAGAAATCTGCATTATTCCTACCTATTTATAACTTATTTTTAATGTTTTTTTTTTATTTATTTGTTAAATGTTTTATAAGCCGAAAAACTATTAATTGACATCTAAGAAATCAAGCAATGTCTTTTAAGATGCTTATTTTAATAATTTTTGATTGCATAATTCCCATCAAAATAAAAGTTAATGATTATGAATTGCCCATTAAATTAATACCATGAGTAATTAAAGAATAAATTTACAAAAAATTCCCCCTTTTAATTCTAGCGCATTTCTATTGGATTGTAAATATTTTTTTATTATTTAATTGCTGGAAATTATTTGTTTGTCACCACAGTGCGTTTATGAAAGTGCCGCAGGGGAAATGTAATAGAAGTTTTTGAGAAATTCGACAATTTTTTTGCTGAATTATAATTACATTTTTTTTTTAACATTTTAGAATATTTTCCTCTATAATATGATAAAATCTTTTCCAAATAATGAAACATAATTTTAAAAATTTATTTATATACATTTTAAAATCTCATATAATAACAAAACTTAACTGAGTGGTTCTGCAATCATACTTAATAAATTTAAGTAAGAGATTTTAATTTCTAAGTGCATAAGGATATTCAAAATGCTATTCAATTTGAATACTAATCAATTCTTATATACATATTACATAAAAGCTAGCTAATAAAACTTCAATTTATGCTTAATTATTATTGTTATACTAGTTTGATGTTTTACCAAAACATGATTGTTTACCTCTCATTTACCTAAAATTCATAACAATAATATTAAAAAATATTAGCATAAAATTTAAAGAATATTAGATTTAAATAAATGTGTTATTATTAAAATACAGTTAATAACGCTGTTTAATATTTTGAACAAAACTTTAACATTTGTCATAAAATTAGTATGAGATATATACTGGAACTGATTTATGATTGATTTATATTTTGGGAACAAATTACGGAGAAATGTTATTGGGGAGGAGCTACAAAAAGACGTAACAGAAGGCAATGCCGAGAAAACCAGTCAGCGCACTCAAAATCTCTTGGGGATACTATGTGTGTAAAGAGAGTTTACATGCATTCAGGTCCCATGAGTCTTTTTTCAGGCCTTATTATTCCTTGAGGATGTAGGCGAAGGAGATTCCCCAGCTTATCTAACTTGGAGGAAAGTAATTAAGAGTCTTCTTTGTTAAATCAGGTATGGACATGACTATAAACGTGCATGATTGCATGAATATATTATAACTTAAACTGTGTCACATGTTTAACCTGATTTCAGTTGAAAAAACATTTTTTTATGAAAATTCTGATCATTTGTTAAACTAATTATAGAGTTCAATAAATGATCCTAAGAAACTGAAATGGTAAGATATTACTTGATACAAATCTTTATCATCTTCAAAAGTATGCAAATAGGAAATAAGAGTCAACAAATTTCAAGTGTTTCAAAAACAGGCACCCATTTTCATTACTTATATTACCCATTTTCATTCATTTTTAAATAAAAAATAATAAAGTATCATGATTGCTCTAGTATTATTTTCTTTATTATCCCTTTCAATTAATTAATATGCTGATTTTTTTGGGGGGGAGGGCGAAATTGATTGATTGAAACGAGCAGAAAATTTCAAGGGAAATACATAGAACTGATCAAGAGTTTAAAAGCATAAAACTCGGAAACATTTGCAATTGTGAAGTAAAAAGCCTGTAAAGATTACGCAATTTTTCCAATAGTTTTTCTTGCAAGTTTCAGTTTTTTGAAAAATATCCTTTCCTTTCTTACCCCAATTTTATTCTCCTGTTTCATACATTTTTTAACTCAAGTCCGAGGAAAAGTGCAAAATTGGGGTTTCACCGTATATTTATATTATGAAAGTCAACCAGAAAATAAAATTTTATTTTCGCAATATTTTGTTTGAGGTACGAAAAGTATATTTTAATTTAAGCTTTGAAAGTATAAACCAGCTTTTTGCTGTTGATTACATTAAATAGCAATAAATATTCTATTTCAGAATGGAAGATATCGATAGCTTTCTAGATGAAACTTTAGACTCCCTATCGTTTGAGTACTCCAGAGACTTTTTAACCATAAACGAAGAGTCTTTTGTTGAAGAACCCCTGAATACTGAAGAATCCCTAGTAGAAGCCAATAGTGGTAAATGAAGTGCTGAAAGTAGTGCTGGAAGCAGTAGTAGGAAAAGTGGTGCTGCCAAAAGAAAACGAACGAATGAAGATGACTTATTGTCAGAAGCAGTAAAAGCTTTGAAGAATATCCCGTCGTCCACAAGCATCATTTGAGGATGCTGGTGGACAGTATGTTGCGCATAGCCTAAACTCCATTCCTGATAAAGAGAAGCGCCAAAGAGGGCATAAAAATAAATTAAAACTGTATTTAAATTTCTTTTGGAATAAATTGTTCACTTTTGCATCAGTTCTAATTCTAAGTTCTAATTTCTAATCAGTTCTAAGTTCTAATTTTTAAATAGTTTGCGTTAATTCACGTTTAGTCATTAACAAAATAGTGCCGTTTAATGGCTTTCCTTTTTTATTAATTTTAAATGCAAAATGTACAATAAAAGTAAAAATTGATAATTATTTGCCCATTGTAGGGCATGAGCCTATCATGTGCAGCAAAAAGATAAGTACCTTTCATTTAATGAGCGTTTACAATGCATCTAGAAATTCCATTCTTTAACTTCAAGGCAATTTAGGTGTTTACTTCTCATTTTAAGCTAATCACAATAATTTGTATGCTTTACATTTCGCAGAGAATCATTTTATTAACTTTATCATTATACATTTTATTATGCATTTAATAAATACATAAATTAGATATTATACGTTATAAAATTTCTTTCCATATTTAAAATTTGTCCCTTGTAAGCTTTTGCGATGTCTTAAAATTTATGTGGTACCAATAGTGCATGGGAATTTTCTTGAATTTTTTTTTATCTTCACAATACTGAAGTAGTTGTGAAATCGATTAGAAAATATTCCTCATTCGATAAATATAGGAGACCGTCCAACGTTGGATTGCATTTTGTACTGTGTTAAATTTTGAATCCGCATTTAAATATGTTTTTTAAAAGGTTCAACAAAAGTCTAAAAGTAAAAATATTTCATATAATTATTGACAAGTCTAGCATGAGATTTGAATTATTTATATGCAATGCTAGATAAATTCTTATAAAGCAATTTTAGTAAGTTAGAAGTCAAGTATTGAACTATTTTTATTACCACTAGGAAAAAATTTTCTCTTCAAAGCGAAAAAGTTAGTAACTATAAAGTTATGCATGAATTTCAGAAGTGTATCTTTTAATTGATAATTCTATGTTTGATCAATTCTATAAATTTATTGATTATGAAGCAATTAATCTATGATTAACCATTAGTCCTTTAAGATCGGTGCAGGAATAAATGATGAAGAATGTCAAAAAAAAAGTTTTAGATAGAACAGAGAAAAATTTATTAAATAACATAATATTTAAAAATGTATTACAAAATAACATAACATAATGCATTGCAAGAAAATTTCCAATGCAAATCACACATATCATTCTGCCATGCGACACTGCCAGCTCCATTAAAATATGTTAAGAATCTTAATTTCCCTTCCTTGGCTACTAAAGACCCATTACGTACACTTTTTGTAAGAGGGATAAGGGGCCGTTCAAAAAGTACGTACACAAAAATGGAGAAATTTTAAACCCCTCCCCCCCTTAGTACATTACCGTACATAAGGTCTTACTCCCCCCCTTAGAGCACGTACATTTTATTAGTCTACCCCCCTTTTTCATAAAAATTAAAATAATTATGTTTTAAATAAAATTAAATATTTACTTAAGGAGTGTGTAGGATAAAGTCAAATTTAAATTTGGTGTATGTTTATAAAGTACGTACTTTGTATAATACCTCCCCCCCTCCCCATCGTACAAAACCGTACATAATAGCAAATCCCCTCCCCCCCTTCGGGATGTACGTACTTTTTGAACGGCCCCTAAGGGGATTGGCGGTGTCTCTCCAACTACCTATAAAAAAATTTATTTTTTCAACGTTTTCTCTATCTAGGCTTGATGGAGGAGCAAATAAATAATCTTGACCTCAAGAAATTGTGTAAACTACACGCTGCCATGACTATTTTAGTAGCTCGGACAGGGTGTGTCAGAATTTTCATCTGGAAAATTCTGAATCTTCAGGCCAAGATGCCAAAAGCATTCTCAGATACTCTTTTTGCCCTAGACAAGCGATAATTGAAAATTCTATTCTCGATGGAAAGAGACTTTTCCGGGAAAGGTTTCATGATGTATTCCTCAAGAGGGAAGGCATCATCAGTCACAATTACAAATGGTATGGATACATTAGTACTAGGAAGTAATTGTCCTCCTGGTATATTCAGTTTCCCCTCCTCAATATTATTTTAAGTGTGCATTTTTTAAACACACCACCATCACTTTTGCGTCCATTAGTGCCTATATATACATAAATGAATTTTAAGTTCGCATCGACCAAAGCTAGCAATATAATGCTGTTAAAATGCTTATAGTTATAATATAATGACCCTGAATTAGCAGGTGGGACAATATAAATATGCTTCCCATCCATTGCTCCAATACAATTAGGAAAACTCCGAAATCTTGAGCCACTCATCTCGGCTACTCGGAACCTGCATTTCTTCTCTTAAAACTTCAGATATTGCCGAACATACTGCTGGTATAATTCCTGATCTGGTATTCTAGGCCACCCTGAACTGGAAAGCAATGGAGCTTTGTGTCTCCCCTGTTAAAATTAAACAAGATTAGAATTAGATTTCACAGAGAGAAAAAAAAATAATTCTAAACTCATAGACAATTTTATTTACGTAGACAGCATAAAAATGGAACTCATAATTTGCTGATTAAACTGAAGGTTATATTATTAATAAACTATTTAATGTGATTAATCCAGTGTATAATGCAGTATATGCTTATAATATATGTAGTATATATAGTATATGTATATATGCTGTGGTATATGTTTCAAAAGCAAATAAAATAAAATGTTTTAAAACGTGAGATGCTCAAAGACAATTCTAAACCAATCACTCTGGAACAAATAATTGAGAGGAAGTGTTTTAATACAATCGCTTTTATTGTTTATACGAAGCTCTTTGTTACACATTTGCTAGTATTAAAGTGATAAATTTAGTTTGGAAATAGCCGACCACGTGGCCGAGTGGTTAGCGTATCTGACTGCGGAGCCATTGGCCGGGAGATCGAATCCTGCTCAGGGCATTGATGTTTCTTTCTCTCTCTGTGTTCTATGTCCTTTCCTCTTTGTGTGAATGTGACCCGCCCTATAAACGGGTTTGTGGTTGTGTGACGTGGGCGACGCTGCTCCACCGCCGTGGCTTCGCCACAGGTGCCCACTGGGTAACGAGAAGAGAGTAGCAGTTCTGGCATTTCTGTGGCCAATGGAACAAAAAATAAATTTAAAAAAATAAAAAAATTATTAAAAAATAAATAAATAAATAAAACAATTTACATATAACTCATGTAGGCTGTCAAGCAGTAGTCAGTGTGACATGGAAACCTGCCAACACAACAGTTACACTATTATTTATAAGTACTTATTTCATGAATGCGTAAGTTGTGCTAACATTTTGGTTCAAAAGAGTTTCATTAAAAAAAAGCAACATTATATAACTTCAAACTTAATCGTCAAGTAAAGTAATACACTGAGATTCACATTTTGACTATAGCGTAAATGCCTGGCCGGCCTTTCGGCATTTCTATTTTTACTTATTGGAATCAAGTATTATAAGTGTTTTTGAGTGGTTGCTGTGACCTTGTTTATGAGATATTATTTATCTCCAATAATACATCACAAAAAAATAAATAAATAGATTTAGCCATATTCAATATTTATGCTTGTCAACTTGTAATTTTTACAGTTAAAATTAAATTTGCTGTACAAAGGGAAAATACAAAAAAGTTTTTTTGCTGTTTAAACGTATTTACGTATACAACTATTATAATAAAATAGTGTCAATATTTTTACAAAGTTCTTGCTGATCTATTAAATGAAGCATTATTTGTCATCCAGTAATCATAAAATATTTTCGTTATATTCGCCTTCTCCTTGTATTAAGTCATATTACTTAATATTTATAATTCGATTTACGAATCAATTTAATATTAAAAAAATATTCAGAAAATTTATTTCATAGTGTTCATTTACGCATTTATTTTAATGAAATATTGTAATATTTTTCTCATGGTTGATTATGAGTTTTTTTTTAATTTTCAATACTAATAATACAAAAAAATAGGTTTATTATAAAACTAATCTAAAATTATTGTACAAGGAAATTTCTAAATATAAAATAAAATTGTGTGACTTTACGAATTAGCTATACATGCATGTTAAATTTTTTATTCTGTAAATATTTTGATTAATAGAGATATGCGTGAAGACGAGAAGTTTATCTGATCTTATTTGAAATAAACAGGTTAAAACGATTCATTAAATAATAGTGACGGACTGTTTTGGAAAACTGTATCAAGCTGTCATGATAAAGAATGGTGTTTTGGCTTTCTTCTGATAGTGATTATTGGAGATGAATCAAAACAATATAATTTCAAGCTAAACAAATTCCGGTAAACACAAGGAAGTCCCATTAATCTCAAATCTAAATATTTAAATTTTAAACTAGACAGGACATAACAAAGCATAGATAGGAGGAATGCGTTGCAGACTTTTTACCTTTCCTGAATTTATGCATAAATCAATGAGTCATTAATCATATCTAGTTTCCGAAAAGTTTGACGTTTAGTGAATGTGTTTTCATGTTTCCACTATTCTGGGAAATAGAAATGTAATCCTTTTTTGTACTTTTCTCCCTTTTAATGTTGTCTTGAACAGTATTCAAAACTTCAGTATTAGTTTACATATTTTAGAAAATATATGACGTTAGATGAAATTATCTAAAATAGAAAAAATATATTTTTTATATTGTGTGATGCATGATGTTATTAATTAAGAAAAAATATTAAAATCTTTTCTTACTTAATGTCGAAATGTTCAATGCAAAAATCTAGTGTCTGAAATTTTTGTCGTTCAGTGAAAGTTTTTTGATATTATTGGCTTTCTGAAAATAGAGAGTGTTTTCTTTTAAATCTTTGAAAGAATATTTTTTTTCTATTGTATTAAGGGTGCTCTTTTTTAATTTTTTCAAAATAAGAAATAATAAAAATATAACAAGAAGTAATAAGAAAGAATAAAAATACTTTTGAGGCCCGAATTATGTTTAGTTATTTTATAGCTTGATTCTGATGTTGAAAAATCGTATCAGGAGTGATCCGCAGTATAAAATGAATTTTTTTATAAAATATTTATTTAAATAATTTTATGAATCAAATTTTACTAATTTCATGACAATTCATTTAAGTAATTTCCGAAATAGTATCTTGATATGAATCCTTTAATTCTATTGATATGTACCGATAAGGAAAACGTATATATGTAAACAAATATCAATTCTTATATTTTCATTAGACTATTTTAAGCTTATCTACCGCTTTTTTTTAAATTTATTTTATGCTATATGTCTTCGCACTGAAAAAAAAGTATAATCAAAAGTATAATAAATAGAATAATGAAAAATTTACCTTTTTTTTCTATGGGAAAACCAAGAAGAAGATAATTTTTGCCGAAGCGTTTTGGTAATGAGTTTTGTAAAATTAACGAAAAAAAATTGCTTATAATATGCGTTTGGTAATTTTAAGTGGTACATTAGATCATGGCATAAAAAAAACCGTTCATGCAGTTAAATTTTCTTTCTTGTTTTGTTTTTTTAATAAATTTGTGGAATTTAAAGCTATAGTTTTGAAAATCGAAATTTCAAGATAACCGTTATCTTATGAATGGAAACAGTTACCAAATGAATTGATTAAAGATCCAGGTGAGTTATTTTCATTCTACTGATTAAAAAAAATGTCAGTGTCATTTTGTAATGAAATGTTTAAAATATTTAACGTTAATCAATTTATTTATTTTATGAGCAAACACGACTAAACACATTATACGCACTACTAAAATTGCTAATATATTTCTTTATTTTGAAAAAAAGAAATTTCTTCATAAACGTTAAGATTTATTTGAAATTACACTGAAATTTACTCATGTGATAAAATTTTCAGTTAAAAACTGAAAATTATTTCGAGTTTCATTTTTTTTTTCGTAAATGTTCTTGTTTCATGTCAACACTCATTTTATCACCTTTGTCTAAGAATTTATATTTTTTCATTTAGCGTATGTTAGACTTATTTTACTTTAAGAAATAAATTAAATCGCAAAAGTTGTGTTAAGACTGTTTATATAACTTGTATTAAAGCTATGTATTTCCAAATTGCATGCTTATAATTCAAAAAATAATATACTTCTATATAAATGGGAAACGTAGTTTTATAAAATGTGTAAAATATTAATTAAACATTATTCTCTATTTTGACACAATATATAGTAGGGTGCTTCATTTTATTAACTTGACAAACTGGTGATATTTTTCAAGTTATGAGTTATCTCCAGTTAAATATAATAAAATAGCTAATGCATAATTTGTATACTTTCTCAGTCAGTACAACAAACAAATACAATCTGTATATGTCTGAGTCAATTAAAATTAGTAAAGGCAAGCAAAATGACTTCCCTGAATTCTTTATCAGTTCTGCTTTTCATCATAATTACTTCCTTTTTTAATTCTATTTAAATCCAATTGAACAAATTTGTGGATAAAATAAAACAACAAGAATTCAAGAGGCAAACTCCTATCAGAGAAAAGTATTTTAAATGATATATTTAATTATGTATTGCGTGTTATATATTTAGAATATAGCTAATTTTCAAGAAATTTTAAATAACTATTTAAGAGGTCTACAGTTCTTTACAATTTTTAAACCAAACTTTGTGATGTGTAGCATTTTATTACATATTTAAATGTTAGAAGCAGTTATACAGGTACAATGTACATTGAATATTAATACACTTGTTGAACAATTCAATATTTCAAAATTTGTTGTCATTAGTAAAGTCTAGAATAAGTATTATAAGAAATGTACTAATTTTTCACATACTTTTTTTTGTATTTTGGCACTTATTTATTTTTTATTACTTTATTTTTTATGAAATTTCATGAGATTTCAATTTTGTATCAACATAAATGCATTTTTTTAAACTTTTTACTTATTTTTTTTAAACTTAATTCCTGACTAATATTAAAAAAATATTTTGTAAGACCTGTAACGTTAGGATCTCTTTTAGTTAATGGTAATTAAAAATATGTTTAATTAATGTTTTCCTAATATTTCAATTTTTTGATTTACTATTTAAAATATGCATTTATGGTATACAAAATAATGTTTCATGATAACTTTGGTTTCTTGCAAAGAACTCTTTTACCGTCCATTGTTCCTTTCAATATATAATTTTTTAATATGCTAAGAAATAATTTTATTCACACGATTTTATTCCTTTTACCATCTCGAGACGGTAAAAAAATCAAAATGGTAGATCCTCATTAAGAAGATAAAGGAATGCGTTATTTATATACTTTGTCAGCAAGTACGGTAAACAAACATAGTGCTCTAAAAATAGAAAACAAACTTTCAAATTGTTTAATGGTACTTATAATGCATGTAAGCATAGCAGAAAGAATAAAAAGGAAAAAGGTATTCTACTCTCTCTTTATCAAGCTTCTGTTTTCAGTTTTCCCTAGAATCAAATTAATAAACAGCTTTTTTCGGCTATCCAACTCCCTTTTGACAAACTAATTTGTCGCCGAAAAAGAAATAGCAGGAAGATAGCAGTGACGTCGATTAGAAAAGATTAAGCGAGAAAATTAAATAAAAAAGATTAATTCCTTGTTTTAAGTTCTAGCATTGAAGAAATCTAAGATTTATCTGATCCAGATGCTTGCTTTCCAAATACACTTTAAATAGTAATTAAAATTGCTCGTTTACTTTCCGTAATAAATTGTTCGTTTAGTTCCCGTATTGTTCCTTGATTTCCGTAAGTGAAACGAGCCATTTAAGAATCAACTTTCCTCTAACTAAATATTAACGAAACGTGGCAATTTGCATTTATGACAACTACAAGATTATTCCTTCCGATCATGAGTGTTGAGTGATGCATCACATCGCTGTTTGATGCAAGTCTTTTAGCCTTTTTTAATTAATTGATGCAGTTTTCTATATGCAGCAACACAGTTTTATCTTTATCACACTTTCTGTAGCCTCTCTTCAGATGCGACATAGATTTTCCTGACTTTCTTCATGTTTACTTTAGCTTCATTCAAGATATCCTTCTTCAAAGTGAGCTCACTCTAATGTAAATATATATCTCATATAACCGAGATTTGTAGATATTTATATAGATATGGATATTTTCATATCTAGATATTTGCATATTACCTAATTTTAATCTGTAAATAGAAATCGCGTCTCAATTTTAATCTCCACAATATAGATTATAAGGTTTTAAAATAGCCCTTCTTTCAAGCAGGTAATTTAACGTTTCGGGAAAAAATAAAATCAAAGATTTTTGTTCAATCAACATTTTTGCAGCTATTGAAAAAAATTTTTAATAGTTCTAGAAACATTTCTTAAATTTCAGTAGTTCTTTAAATGTTTCTTTTACAATATAATATATTGAAATATTCCTTTAGTATTACTAGTTTTTGAAATATTTCTTCAAAATTTCTGTCCCTAAAAGAAGCAAAAATAGATTGAACATAAATTGAGAAATATCAATCCCTATCGGGTGTTAAATAAGTAACAAAATGAAATGTTTAACTTTTTTTATATTTGCGATCAAAAAGAATAAATTTTCCGAAATCTAAATGGGAAGAATTACAATAAAAAAAATAAAAACCAGTATGACAACATAAAAAATAATATTTTTAATATTCCTAAGTCTTAAAAAAATTATTAAAACATCCATCCAACTTACGCTCATTTTTTTATTACTATACAGTTCTTTTATGAATAAATTATATTGCAAGAAAAGCATATAAGGCATTCAAAGAATGAAAAAGTTACGCAACACACTTAAGATTCAAGAAAACTTTTTTGCCGTCATCGATGAGAAAAAATAATGGAAGCCAACATCAATCTTACAGACTACTGCGCCAGATAGAATTCAAAACTTTGATGTATGTCGATAAGAAAAATCTAGCCTCCAGCTTTTTACCTCCCCTCCTTACATTCAGATGAAGTAGAATTTTTTTTCGGGTATTTTGAAGTTTCTTACAAATATTTCATAAGAAAAAAAGAATATTGTTTTCTCTCTCTTCAGCTTGAATACTTTTTTTCTTAAATCTGTGTTAAAATATTTTTTTACAAGAAGTTAGATTATTTTCAAATTAGAAAATTATTTTTTTTTGAAATAAATAAAAATATGATTTTGCACTTACCCAGTGCTCAAATCTTCCTTAACGCTTTGTAGGGCCATTTTTTTCCTAGCAGGTGTTAATTTGTTTTGTGATTGAAATTGGTTTACAAAAGCAGAAATTATTTAAGCTTATTACCTAAAATTATTTAAATTTAAATGTTTTGCGGGTAGGGTGGTTTTTTCAAAATAAATTTCCTAATGTACGGAGTCAGCCATAAACTTTAACTCTTGCACATATAAATAACCAATTTTAAAAATTCGGTGTAACCAAATTAAGAATTCGATGAGAAATGTTGAAATAAACAAACGCATAACTCACAGGAGAAAATAATTCTCCGGTGTTAATCTCTCTTCTTGAATCCACGCTAAACTTTACTGGTTAGTCGCATTTATGTAAGCAAAGAATGTATTTTTTGCTGCATTTTTTGAAGTTATTAGCAGAAGGCCACTTGGTGGAGAAAAAAAACTTTACATCAACATTTAAAAATTACAAAACAAAAGAGGGCATACTTTTTACAGCCAAATAAAAGCTTGGCTGACAAATATTTTACACATTTTACACTTACTGACCACATCCAGGTTGTTTAGCATTCACCACCCTTACTATGTATCCTTTAAAAATGAATTCATTATATATATATATATATATATATATATATATATATATATATATATATATATATATATATATATATATATATATATATATATATATATATATATATACTATACTGTTCGAATTAATTAGGACAGATGAAAAAAAAAGTGATTTATTGAAACTTTAGCTTTTAATCATTACATACCTTAAGTTACATTGATACATGTCTGTATTAATATGAAGTATGTCCTCCTTTAAGAGATATGACTTCAAGAACAACGTTTTGGCATTGATTCCACTAGTGTAGCGCACATGTTCTTGACTTCATCGTCGTGGAACCACACTTGAATAGCACTTTTTATCATTTGTTCTCCTGTCGTGCAATTCCTCTTGGCTAAGCGATTCTTTAGAATATGCCACAGGTTCTCAATGGGATTTAGGTCTGGTGTATTACCAAGCCAATCAAGCACTTGTATTTTGTTTTCTCGTATAAAATTCTGAACCAGTTTGCAATTGTGACAAGGGGCCAAATCATGTTGAAATGTTCAGTCGAATGTTTCCATGAATGGAACAATCCTACTATCTAATATATTGATGTATTTGGCTGAATTCGTCATGCCTTTTGGAGGCACTAAGCTTCCAGTGCTATTTGTTGTGAAGAAACCTCAAAACATTTGTTTAGAAGGGTGTTTTACAGTCTGTTGGATATGATCTGGTCTCAGACTTTCGCCTTCACTTCGTCTAACTACAATTGATTTGTATCCCTGCACAAATAAATGTGTTTCTTCACTGAAAACCACTTTCTTCCCGTCATTTACAGTCCATTTTTGGCATTTTCTGGCCCATGCTAAACGTTTTTTCATCATTTTCTGAGTTAGAAATTGTTTTTTCCTTGGTCTTCTCACCTTACGTCCAACTTCTAGAAGACTTTTTCGCACAGTTGAAGTACTCACATCAACACCACAATCCAATAAATCCCTTCGGAGGTCTGTGCTCGTCTTTCTTGGATTAATTTTACTATTTCTTATTAGACTTTTATCAGTTCTTGGAGTTGTTTTCCGTTTGCGTCCACATTTTCCTTTTCTTTTTGGAGAGGATGAGCCGGAATTTTGAAATGTTCTAAGAATTCTGGAAACACTAGATTTCTTTACACCAACTGCTGTAGCGATGTCTCTTACAGTCATAGAAGTGTGTTCATTAAGAGTGATAATTTTAGAGCACTTCCTCGGACTAATATCCATCTTTTATAAGCACATAACTTGTGTTAGACTAAACTCAAAATTGTAACCACCAGTTTCCACACTGAAATGCTCACAACTGAACTACAAATACTCTAAAACCAGTCAGACGAGTAAATTATAGTGAAGGTCCATCCGTCACCGCAGCTCAAGGCAGATATAACTGGTTTGAAGCGGTTCAAGGCATCATTGGCAATCCCATACCAACTCGAATGAGAAAATCTTGCTTGTCCCAATTAATTCGAACACTATAGTATATATATATATATATATATATATATATATATATATATATATATATATATATATATATATATATATATGTTTGTGTGTGTGTGTGTGTGTTTATATATATATATTTAGTTACACGGAAAAATATAACACTATTTATCATAACAATAGCAATTAATCAACAAAAGTAAGATATTTACTCGTATTAATATAATGGCTATATAATAATAACATTTTCATCTTTAATTAAATGCTTAAACATCATTTAGGTTAATATTTATGATTAACTAATGTTTATGACAATTGAGTAGTGTATAATTATATACTCCATGAACAAAATTATATATTTTAAACATAAAAAAATTTCTTTTAAAAATTTATTTTCAACAAATCCTTTTTGAAGAATTTATTCCATTTTTGTGAACATCAAGAAAGTTCATTTCAGAAAAAAAATTTCTTATTTCGTGGCAGAAAGCTATAACAATACTCGGAAAATTACAAAAGCGATTTGACTTTTTTCTCTCCATAATTTCTGAAAAAGACTATACATATTTTATGAAGTAACAATAGAAAGGAAGTTAAAAGCTCCCGAGAAAATCTTAAATATAATTGCATAGTCTCTTAGTAAAAATAGTGGCAATATATCAAAAAGCTTTTACATGTCACTGAAAAAGGCTTTGAAGTAAATTTAGTTGCAATATATCTTGTCAACTTAATTTTATCATTAATATTTATCTTATAGATGTTTCATTTTTAAATTTTTTTAATAACCTGTTTCGGCATTTTTATCAAGTATGCTTGATAATATGTTTACTTTCCTTTCTCTTTTAAGATTCATTATATATTAATGAAATACTGAGAAACCTGAATAATTTTATCGGAATATCTTAAGGCTGCTGTTTAAAAGCTCAATAAGCTTTATTTGAAATTATGCGTTTTAGAAAATAATATGTTGTTGCTTTAAAATCTGATGGAAGTATTTATGGCTATTAAGTTAATTCTTCTACCAATACGACCTCAATTTTAATAATAAAAATAAGTCAACATATTAACGTAACAAGAAATACAATTTTGTAAAAATAATGTAATTTTTTAATTAAGTTTGCTTTGCTATATTTTGAAATGTTAGTCTGACGCTGTATTTTTTTAGAGATCATTAAAAACTGAAAAAAGAGAGTTTTTCATTACTTTCAATATTTTCTGATTCGCTAATCTGGCGTGTTTGTTCATCACAATTGAATTCCAAAAATGTTTAAGTTGTATACTTTAAATATGAAATTGCAATAGTTACATTCAAAATCACATGCGAGGTTTAATTTATGTTACTAGCTATAGAGTTTTAAACTAAGTGTTTTTACAACCCAGACGCCCGGTGGCTGAGCGGTTGCCATTCACGCTGTCGTGGCACAGGTCTCTGGTTCAATCCTCGGGCCGGGTAAGGTTGACTCAGCCTTTCATCCTTTCAGTGGGTCGATAAATGAGTACCAAGCATGCTTGGGAACAAAACACTGGGGGTTCCGCGTTCGGCTTACCACCCGACCGGAACATCTGCTTCTGCACCCCAGAGTCAAGGTCAAGAAAACTGAGATGGGCACAGTAGGCCTTGGCCCTCTAGGGCTGTCGTGCCACTCAGTTTAGTTTAGTTTAGTTTTTACAACCCTTAAGAGTATTTAACTGACAAAGAAATATGCATAACTTAGCATAATACGTTGATTAACAATTAGATAATACATTTCCTAAATTGAATGACATAGAATGGGTAAAAAAATACAGTGAGAAAATGTGAAAATAAGAATTTAACGCATATACACAGCGATTTGATTCTTCTTCATAGATCTCCACATAAAAGAACCTTTCCTATTGGAAAGCTTTCTGTTAGAGATTTTAGCATTTATTTAGAAATAAGAGATGGTTTGATTCAGAAGAGGTATAACTTGCAATAAGTACGGCAGAAACAAAATCAATTCATCCATTCGACAAGGCGTGCGATTTAAGCAACTTTACGCTTTGAAAAAAGTGGAGTGTTTTAAAAATAGCAGGAAAAAATCAATTCATAAATATATGAATACTTATTTACATTTCATATAATACATTCCTAAAGTTTAAAGCTAGTGTCTGAAAAACTGAATAGGGAAATAATTAGAGACAAAATTATAATTTATGCGCAAAACGAATTCTTGAATTTTGACTAACCCGAGGTTAGTTTAAGTTGCCATCTTCAATTTATTGAGGGGGTGTAAGAAAAAGAGGGAAACTCACAAATTGCTATGTAGACTAATGAAGTGCTGTTTCTGGAACATTTTAGAACATTTCTAGAATGAAATTGAACTCAAGCTCTTTTATTTCTATATAGCTTTACAATGTATTTGATTTTAAATACTGATTTACTCTTTACGCGCAAAATGTTTCTAACTTTGGAACTATTTGACAGACATTTTCCTTACATTATTCTGGATAAAAATACATCCGAACAATGCGCACCTTGTTTGCCTTACAATATTATACTCAGCCATAAAAACTGTATTTAGAACAATTTATTTTAGGAATTAGTCTGAAAATATTAAGTGCATTACGTGATATCTTAGTAAGTTATCATAGAAGTTAAGTTAAAATAATTTTTTACTGCTATACATAAGGATTCTTTTTCAGCAAATTAAATGTCTAATTACTCTTTGCAAAGACATTTTAGGATCTCTGTTTTTTGCTTGTTTGATTCAAGTTTCCACAATTTCTTAATCAAATCGTCCTGTGCATCAGACTCATATTTTTTTGTAAGTAATTCCCAGAATTACCCTTTCACTAAAATAAAGTCTTTTTGTAGTACACTGTAGGCTCAGGTAGGGTTTAACGGTCAATTTCTACGAAATAAGATTTCGTAAGACTTAGAATGATCATTAAAGGCTAACTTGAAGCATTTTACATCTTAATGGTAAATTTGGGAGTAATAGAGCCAAAATTAACAGTCACTACCATGTTTAACAATTACTTGGGTATTTGCCACCTACATTTCCAATGCGACCTTGGCTGCATTGTGCAAACTAAAGGCGCTTAATTTAAGTTTCGGAACACAAATATGTTCATTAAAGAGAGTTAAAGAAATTAACGAATTGCGCACCATGTTTATAAATTTCACACCGATTCACTTTTGTGTCTAGCACGCTATAAAAAAACAGCTCATTCTGATAATCTTTAATCCAGTTTAATGCATATGATAGCAAATTTTCCAGTTCATTATATAATTCTTGCCAGCATTCAACATGGAAATGTATTATGCACTGAATTGTCTTTTCTGCTGATGTCTGTTTTAATTATCCATTATTTCCCATAAAATTCAACCTTTATTGCTTCCAATATATTTCGTTTTCACGATTGAATTATTGTTGTTATTAGGATAGCGTCATGTTCGAGAACTCAAAGCAAATTTTTTAATGAAGTTTTTATTTACAAGTTTATTTTAAAAATTGTTTTAAATACAGTAGAATATTGTCTAAAAATACCATGCTAAATAGACAAAAATATTTATTAAAATTAAAAAAGGAAATTCACAATATTGAAATTAAGGAGCTATAGTTTTTGCCATACTTCTAAGGTGTTCTGCTTAGATAACCTAACATTATGTATAAGAGTGATGGTTAAACAGTATAATGTATCAAAACGGGCAAAATAAATTCAGTAATAAACAAAGCTAATTAAAAAACAACTCAAAAAGATTATTTGGTTACCATTAAAGAGTTTGGAATAAATTATTGCAAAACAATTATATTTCTCAGAAGAGATTTACATGTAATTATTTCTGTATATACGTTATTCTGTAGTAACAAGTAATTATTTCTGTATATACGTATTAATTCTGTATTTACGTGTTAAACATTATTTTCTTAAAAATGTTACATAAATTTGAATATCCCAGCCTTGTCTCAAGTATACAATTCTACATATTTCAATGTTAAAATGATTATAAATTAGACAGAGTAGCAAACATATCTATGTATTGTTGTCAGTATTTTCAAACAAATAGAAATTTATTTTTGTATGAAACTTTAAAGCAAACTTAAAAATTAATCGCATGCAATTGAAAATATAACAATGACTTTAATAATGGTTTTAAGGATAAAATGTTTTTTAGTAATAAAGTACTTAAATGTTACAATGTTACTTCGATTAGCTTTTGTCTTTACTGCAATGTCTACAACGCTGTTAAGTTAAGTTGACTATAAATATATGTGAGGTGATATTAAAAAAAGCTTCTTTGCAATAGAATATTTCCGAGGTAAGAATTCATTATTCTAACATAATTTTTTTTTATTATTTGCACACATCATTTTAAAGCAAATATTAAACGTTTTAAAAAATCTGTATATAAATTTTATAATTCCCCTTCTAGCTTATGTCTTTAATGATATAATCCCCCCATTTAAAAACTAAATTAACTGTTATTTGAAGAATAAAAAAAAGCATTGTTGTTAATACATCTTAAACAAACGAAAATTCATTTTTGTGTAAAACTTTAAAGCAATCTCCAAAATTATTCGTATGCAACTGAAACTGTAACAATGACTTTAACAATGGATTCAAAGACAATTTTTCTAACAATAATGTTCTTAAATGTCACTTCCTTTAATAAGTTGCCAAGTCATTTATTCTTTAGAAGTCAAGCTAGTTGGTCACATTAAAGTAGAAAAATGTAAGTTATTTAAATCAAATTTTTATGTTTAAAATATTTTCATTGACAGATTATTTGTAGAATGTAAGAATGGATTATTTTTATAACTATAAATGCGTATCTAATAGCTGTACAACATTGTTTTAACTTGCAAAAGAGATAATTTGGAGAATAAGTAAATATTATGACTGAGAGGGAAATAAATTTACGAATTAACATCAATTTTAAAGACATATGAGGAAAAACTTTGAAACTCCCTGTTTTAATCAAATTACTTTGTCGTTTCTGTTATAAAGCAATTTTTCTACATTTTAATACCGAATTTCTATCTATCGACTATTACAAAAGTATTTTTTTTAAAAATAATAACTTACTTGAACATGAATTATTTTGATTATTAAAAGTAAGTAATAATCAAAGATTAGTACATTTAAATGTTTTATTTATATATATATCGCATTTAATTAAAAAATTCTCCAAATGAATGCAATTAAATTATAATTAAATTGTATTAAACATAAATAAAAAATTTATTCAGTTATTTCATAATATTATAAATGTTTCTTATTATATGGCTTCGAAGACTTCTTGTTTTATCGCCAAAACATATTATCGTACTAAACGTATCATCACCAAAATAAAAGTTTAATTGAACTAATATAAATGATGGTTTCAATACTTTAAGTAATAGTTATAAACATTCATGATATATTAAAATCAGTACTTACTCATTTAGGAAAATAGGATAAAACCTATTTTCACAATAGCGATATCAAGCTCCAACGTTAGTGTATCAGGAACCTTTCACCACAGTGTTTATTACTTATTACCTCAACACATATAGTGCTTATTATCACAATACATTATGCATGACCGATTATACAATACGCTAGCAAAGTTTGGCGAAATTTTAAAGCCCACCGAAACGGATAAGTACATAAGAACCAGGACATAATATGCGAGACAATTATTGAGTTTAATCCTTGTATCGGCTAACTGAATTAAAGGAGTTTAACCCGTTTTGTGTCTAGCTAGATTAAAGGATGATCCGTTTTCCGTAAATTTCACCTTTTAAATATTGCGCATTTTCTAAATCAAGCAAAACTATAATAATACATTTATTTTTGGATATTATCAAAAAGAGTCATCAAATTCATGTTAACTTTAAGTAATAAAAAAAAATAATGTCAAAAGTAAATTTCATTTATATACTAAAAAGGCAACATTGCATAGAATTTTTTAATTCTCTTTCGGCATAAGCTATAGCTTTTGCCGTGCTCTTACATTGCTTAGTTAAATCGACGCTAAGCATATGTTTACTGATTCAACAATATTTTGATGCTCAGTTTGACGAAATGAAAGATGTGTACTAGAATAGCTCAGAATGTAGAGATTCGGTACATAAGTAAATAAATATTTATTGTAAAAATATTTGTCATTCTTGGTCATTAAAATTATTGTTAATTATAAATTAATCAATATTCACCTATAAATATAATGTACGCATGCTAAATTTTATTTCTTTGGTATTAAGTCTACAGTAAAATAATTAAATACAATCAAATAATAAATAACTATTTAACGTGATAGATATTTACATCTCTATTAATACAGAGATTTTTAAGGCAAGTATTATTTGCTCAAATATGTTGCATATAAATATTTTAATTGACCTTTATAATATGTCTTTACTCACAGCATTAAGCTTACTTAAATGTAAAACTAAATATTAGCCAAACTATTATTTAAATATAGTAAGAACATATGTGAACATTATTTCTTCAGCAAGAGAGAATTTATTTTTGTGCAAAAAATTTTAAAAAAGGTAGCATAATTCGTTTACTTCAACACTGTCACATAATACTTTAATAATAGTATGCATAATTGTTTGTTCAATTTCTTAATTTAGTTCTTAGTTGTTCTTAAGAATTCCAGATAGAAGTCGATATTGAAGTTCTCGCTAAAAATGTAAGTAATTTCATTTAATATAAATGTTGAACATATTTTGATTATTTTAATATTTTTGTACCAAAAAGAATTTTGATATATATTATTGCGAACTGGATACGCAACTTATGATATAAATATTTAAAAGAGCTTTATACACAATTATAAAACGGAATAAAAAGAAACCTTATAAATATAAAATAGAAACCATAGTAACAATCTCATTACCATTTCTGAAAACCAAGAATTTGCATTTTTTAATGTAGTTGTAAGCGGACCTTACAATCTTAAACATTGTAATTCCGTCAAAAAATATTTAACAAATTACCTATAGTTTTAACTATACAAACTTTGCAGTCATTAAATCAATTTGAAAAGTGCATTTTAAATTCAATATCCAGCAACAGAGAAAGCGTCCAAAATTAATTCTTAAGAATATTTAAAAATATTATAATTATGATGAGACTTTTATAACGCTTTTCACTTATAGCATAAATATTAAAATATGACCAATGTATTAGCTGAAATAAAAATATTAGTTATTCCATTCCTTCAAAATCATATCAAAATATATGTAATAAAAATTTATGATCTTTTTGACTCAATCGCTGCATTTGTCAAAACTTTTATTAGTTTTTGTCTCATCAATTCCAATTATTAATTGTTGAAAATATGAGGATAGATTTTCAATTTCTAAACATTGTGGAATATTTTTAAGAATATTGAAAAAGTAGTTCATAGTATCTATGAATATTATGAATGATAAATAAACATAAGAGAATTAATACTATATGTGTAAGAAACAAACGTTTGGTGATTTAAGGAAATTTCCGGAAATTTTCCAGATTTTGCTTTCGAGTTAAACTACAAAGATGTCCATAACTCAAGATATTTCAAACTATTGTCCAAAATGAGAAATTAAGCCTATACTAATTCTAAGGAATAGAAACAAGCAAACTGAAAAAAAATTTAAATATATATATATTTATAAATTAAGGGGAGTATTTTATAATAATTCTCATTAATTTAACACATCATTTATTTTTGATTGGAAATACGAAAACAAAAGAAGCTTAGAATGATACTGCTCAGGCAGAAAAAAATACTTTAAAAGTGATCTGAATGAATATTATAAAATTTCTTTACATAAATATTGTGCTATTGTTAGTCTATAATTATATATGTCAAGCAAAACATTATAGATTCTCTGAATTCTGATTGAGCAATTATCAACTGTATGAAAGATTATAATTTTTATTCCGTATAATTTTAGTTTTTAAATTAAAATGAGTCTTACTTTCTTTGAAATATATATTTTAAAAAAAGTGGCCTTTTTGTTGATTCTGTGTATATTACGACTTTATCAAACTATAATTTCAGAAATATTTGTAATTCTAAAACTTTAAATGGAAATCATCTTAAAAGGCACAGTATACTATGCAATCTTTATTGTCCAATATCTTTTTGTAGTCACATTTATTAATTTATTTGTTTCAGAAGCTTTGTTTGTCATAATAAATTAATGTCATTTTTGCTAAATAAATTAATGTCATTTTTTTTAGCCTTCATTCACTACATTAATTGAATCTTACATTAGTGAAACACTAGAAAAGCATCGTCTTTTAAAATAATAGTTTAGGAGGAATTAACCCAAATTCAAATATCAAACAAAAATATAGCAATCATTGCTCCAATTATGTAGTATTATTAAATAGTAATTCGATATATTGAAAAAAAATTTTGATGGTGTATAATTAAATTCAATCGTAGAAAATAATAATTTAATATAAATCATCTATTGCATTTAATTGTGTTTAATTGTGAATCCATAATTCATCCTATTTATGAATTAACTATTATTCAGAAATAGTAAAAAAAAATTCAAGCATTGTTGTTAACAAACAATAGTTAATTTTTGTCTAAAAAGTAGAAGCGAATTATATTCTTATTTGATTACTTCAACAATGCAACATAATATTTTAATGATTAAGGAAACAATTTTTCTTTCATTTGTTAAAATATTTTACCAGTTATTCTTTGAACTTCAAGTTAGAAGTAGCGAGGGAAATTTGAAAAGTAAATGTGAGTAGATTTACTTCATAATTAATTTTCAATTATTTTAATTTTTGTATTGATTTTTTTCTTCAAGGAACGTATAGATTTTATAACCTAATTTTAATAAAGAAAGCTTTTGAAAATTCTAAATTATAATTTTGAAAAACGCGAAGTTGTACAATTTAATTTTGTAGCAAATGGATCTTAAATGTATCCAAAAATGCAAACAATATTTTTTTTCAACAAAATAACACTTTTTATTGATGATTTAATTTTACTAGCTCGAATCATACTCAAAAAGTAAAACCAGAAATACGAACTCAAATATTATACCGCATAAAAATACTTTTATCAAAAACTTATGAGCAAACACACAGCATAGTTTTTTGTTTCTGTTATATTTTTCTTAAAGTAACCAATTACATATAAATCAAACAATACCATTTACGTACAAGTCAAAATGAAAATATTTTGGCCTAACAATGAAAACAAATCTTATCAAATGAAATATTGTTTACGCATGCCAATTTCTGCTGATGCCAGAATTTAAATTACACGTTGGTTTTTGCTATACACAACTCTTTCAATTATAAAAAAAAATTATTATCGTTACGATACAGTTAACTAGTCAAAAAGGTACTTTATAGAAACTGAATATATTGGTTGAACGTGAAAAAAAAATAAGAATTAATTTTATTTAAAAGTATAAAAAGAAGTTACTTTGAAAATTATTGCACATAAGCAAATATACTTATATGATAATATGCCTTTTATTCTCAATATATTTTCGTACAGTAATTTATAATTATATAACGAACCTCGAAGTTAATTTCTCTGATGCCTAACTGAAATGGGTGCGGATTTAATATCATTTCATTTCAAAACGTTCAAAAATGCAATTTACTCGGAATATTTGACAACATTTGCAATGTCCAATAAAAAATAATTTCATGCTATCTTGTAGTTCTGATTATAATTAAGCCAGTAACGAAAATCTTAATTTTCTTGAAAAAAATGCAAATTCACTGAAATTCATTGTTTTGAAATTATTCGCGTTGTGGATTAACTATTTTTAATAAATAAAAACAGGCTGCTTTTATCATTGAGATAAGTAAATATGTTATATTTATTCTATAACTATTTTTTATTACAGATTATCTGTAATTTTATTGAACAACTGTTAATTTTATGAAAGATTTTGATTCTTATGAAAGCAATTATATTTATAACATCTGTTTTTTTTTGCAATTAAAATGTGTATATTAAATGTATCAATTAAATGTGTGTGTGTGCTTTGAGATACGTATTTGAAAACTACAAAAAGATTGGTTTGATGAATATTGAGGGTTAAACAAATAAAGATTTTATAAATATTTACAATTTCGAATCAGAAAGAGAAAATTATTTTAAGAATCATAGTAAACAACAATTCGTCTAAATATTTTAATATTCATTGGAATTTATTCGTATCAGAAATGTTTTTGGTAAACAATTTTAAAACCTAGAAAAATTCCAAATAATTTTTTATGCTAAATTCACAATAATTCAAAAGTTAATTTAATCGAACACTACTTATGCATCGTCGTTTAGAAAAATGATTTAGGAGGAATAATTCCGAATTCTATCATCTTAGAGAAATATAATAGTCATTGTTCTAATTATATAAAATAATTATTAGATAGAAATTTAGTTTAATAAACGCTGATTGAATTAATAATATAATTGAATGCAATTACTTTGAATGCAGTAATAATTTAACATAAAGATATAGAGTAATTTTATTATCAAGTCTCAAGTGTGTACGAAGCAAAAAAGCTTACTCTAGCTATTTCGAATGTAGGCGTATGGATTATTGAAATTTAAACAGTCTGGATTTTTAGAAAATAAGAAACGGAAATATACAAATCTATCCTATTTGTCGCCTTTTTGTCTGAAATCAATGATAACTACATAAATCTCACTCACTTCAATAATAAATATCTAAAAATTGCGAGGAATTTGATAATAACTTTAATATTAATTAAATTACTAAAATTATTTAATGCGCATTACTTTTTAATAACCGAATGCAGTTTATTTTGTTCAAAGTTATACTTCTTCTGGTAATACAATGCCGTTTTTATCAAAACAAAGCGAAAGAGTTAGCTAAAATAAAATATTTTTCTTAGTGTCTTTAAATAAAATGCTTTAAATAAATAAACAAATTTCAACTTTTCATTAAAAAAATTACACAATTTTATAGTTAATGAACTGTAGCTTCTGTCTTAACTGCAATGTCTACAACGCTGCTATGATAAGTTGATTCTAAATAAATGTGAGGTGATATTAAAAGAAGTTTCTTTATAATAGAAATTCGTTAGTCTGACATAATTTAGTTTTTTTTTTAAATGTACACATCATTATAAAGCAAATATTAAACGCTTAAAAAATCAGTATATAAATTTTATAATACTCCTTCTAGTTTATATCTTTGATGATATAATCCTCCACCCATTTAAAAACTAAAATAACTGTTATTTGAAGAATAAAAACAGACGAACATACAACAACAAACGAAAATTCATTTTTTTGTAAAACTTCAAAGCAAACTCTAAAATTATTCGTATGCAACTGAAACTGTAATAATGACTTTAACAATGGTTTTAATAATAATTTTTTTTAACAATAATGTACTTAAATGTCACTTCCTTTAATAAGTTGCCAAGTCATTTATTCTTTGGAAGTCAAGCTAGTTGTTGACATCGAAGTCAGCGAGGAAAGTTTAAGTTTGTGCTCGAAATACTTTAGTTCACAACTTATTGGTAAATTCGTAACATGACGTAAAATGAATCACTTTTTCAATTATAAATGCTTATCTTATAACTGAACTACATTTTTATAACTAGCAAAAAATATAATTTTGTGAATTATTAAATATTATTATGGAAATAAATTTCAGAAATAACAACAATTTTAAAGTCATATGTGAAAACTTAGAAACTCCCTGTAATAATCAAATACTTTTGTCTCTCCCGTTAAAAAGTATTTTTCTCACATTTTTGTTAACAATTTTAAAACCGAATTTACATCTATTGAATAGTACAAGAGCATTATTTTAAAGATTAATAAGTTAAATTAACTGAAAAAGCATTACTTTAAAGAATAATAATTTTCGTGAAAATGAATTATTTTTAACAAAAGAAATTAGTAGTAATCAAAGATTAGTACCGTCAAATAAAACGCTATAAATAAATTAAATTAATTGAAATTAAATTATAATTAAGTGGTATTTGACAAAAATCAAAACTTTAATAATCGTACTTAACGTATATCACCAAAATAAAATTTTAATTTGACCAATATAAATGATGATTTCAATAGTTTAGGTGGTTAAGCTGTTAAAGTTTACGATTTTTTAAAAATTAGTACTAACTCATTTAGGAAGATCGGTTAAAACCTATTTTCAGTATATCTATATTAAGTACCTACATTAGTATTTTAGGAACCTTTCGCCACAATACTTTTTACTTATTACCGAAACACGAATAGTGCGTATTATCACAATACTTTACGCATGGCCAATTATACAATACGCCATCAACAGTTTGGCGAAATTTTAAAGCCCACCGAAATGGATAAGTATCTACAGACTATCACATTTGGTGTGAGAAAATTGGTGAGTTTCATTCTTGTAGTGGCTAACAGGATTAAAGGAGAAAAGTATAATTTGTTTTTAAATAACAATTAACAGAAGGAGAACGTTTCATAATAATTCTCATTAATTTAACGGATTAATTATTTTTGATTCGAAATACTTAGGAAAATAGCAGCTGAAATTGATACTTCTGAGGTCGAAAAAATATTCTAAAATTGATCCGAATGAACATTATAAAATTTCTTAACTGAAATACTTGTGTTATTGTTATTCTATAATTAAATACGCTAAACAAAGACTTACAGATTCTCTGAATTCCGTTTGAAAAATTATCAGCTGTATGAAAGATTATTAAAAATTTTATTAAATGAACTGCTTGAATAGTATGAAATTTCCGTAGATAAGTAAAAGTGTGTTGCATTTATTCTATAATAATTTTTTTGCAAGAAAACAATGCCGATTCTCTATACTTTTACTGAAAAGCTGTTAATTTTATGCAAGATTCTGAATTTTATTCCTTGAAATAACTTATTTTTTAATTAAAATGGTCCCTACTAGCTCTTAGTATCATATTTGAAAACTGAAAAATAAAATAGTTTTGATGAATCTGTGATCATCACGAGTTAGACAAATTTAAAATCAATTGAATTAGAAATTACTTAAAAAATTCTTAGTACATTAGAAAAACTCTTCTAAAAATTTTAATGTTCGTTGCAAATTTTTTGTACCAGAAAAGTTTGTTCCGAAATTCAAACATTTAAAACCTGAAAACCAAAATTGTAGATTAAATCAAATCTAAATGCTAGGTGCTTAAAAAATGTTTTAAATAATTCAATTTCTATTTTAATATAAAAATATCACAATTTTAAAACTAATAAAATAAAGCTTTTGTCTTAACTCCGATGTCTACAATAGCGCTAAGCTACGTTGATGCTAAATATAGGTGAAGATTCGCTATTCTGCCATTTTTCAACGTGCTAACATGAATTTCTCATTATGTAAAGATAGCATTATAAAGCAAATGATAAAAGTTTTAAGAAAATCTGCTTATACATTTTATTAATTCCCTACATATTTAATCATACCTCATTAAAATATTAAATTTAACTGTTATTTGAACAATAAAAAAACATACAAACATTGTTGTCAATCTTTCTTTAACAAACAAGAAATTATTTTTTTTAAAAATTTAAAGGAGATTTTAGTTTTAAATTATTTTAGCAATGCTATAAAAGACTTTGATAATTAAATGCGTAATTTTTACTTCAATTGCTTACAAGTTTGGTCGGTTATTCTTTAGAATTCCAATCGTCATTGAAATCAGCACAAAAAATGCAAGTAGTTTTAGGTAAATTATATTTTTTTAATTATTTTACTATTTTTTCTCTTGTCTTAAAAATATTTTTATTTACAGCTTATGCAAAAACACTTTAGTTGGAGAAACCTTAGTACCAATCACAATATAACTTCTCGAAATTTTATCCTTAGTTTTTGTACAAAGCGAGTACATGGGCTCGAGGTTGCAAGCTTGATTGCATGGGTTTAATCAATTAATATTAGTTTCCTAAATATATATTTTAAAAAATATATATTAAAAATACAAAAAATGGAGTATCTAGAAAAATTTGACTAGTTTTAATCGCATTAAAAAAGTATGATAAGAAATGTATGATCAAACTAAATGCTTTATATAAATGCTTTCAAGGAAAATTCGCTATTGTTTTGGTATACTTTTCTTAAAAATGAAATTTCATATAATTCAAACAATTACAGTTACATATAATTTTAAATAAAAAGATTTTGTCCAATATAAGGAAAAAAGTGTCCTAGTAAACACTGTTTCCGGAAATAAATTTCTGTAGTAAGTAAAATTTTTAATTACATGTTGGTTTGGTCTACTCACAAAAGTGCTAAATTTAATTGATTTTTTCAAATGTTAACAATTTAAAAATTAATGTAAAATTCCTCCTGTACGTTAGCCAAACTTAAATATTTTAACATAAATCTTTTAAAAAAATTAATTTTAGGATATTAGCTATACTTGACGGACTATTTAAAATTTCTGAAATATGTCAAATGGTAAAATGTTTTCTTTTCATTTAAAAACTTTATTTCATAACATTTCAATACACATTTAAAAACTTTTAAAATATTGATTTGTTGCCCCTGCAAATATAACGATTAGAAAAGAAACAAAAATGCATACAAAAATATCAGAAAATACCATTCAGAAGTTCCTAACTACTTTATTATTTTCTTGGCTGATAAGTGAACTCTTTACTTTAAATATATTGAAATCTAAAAGGCGTCGCAAAAGACGTGAAAGGTGATAAATTACTAAAAAGATGTGCCAGGTAACGGTTTAATCGGAGTTCGGGTTACATGGCCTAACAGCTAGTATGCTGACCTTATATTTTCAAAATACAACATAGTTCTATTGCGGCCTATTTAAGAATTCTGGTTCTCTCCGTATCTCATATAACGGTAAATCATTCGTTTCGAGAAAAGTCTTAAAAACAAGATTATTGTTCGTTAAAAGTATCTTTATTTTTTAAAAATATATCTGCTCTACTGTGAAATTTTTTAGTGATGAGGAAAAATTTCATTTTTTTATCGGTCCATTTCAATTTTCCCCTATTACTTTATTTTTCTTTGCTAAGAAGTAAATTCTTTAATTTAAATATATTGCAATCCAAAAGAGATACAAGACATCGCAAAACTTGTGTAAGAGACGTGGCAGGTAAAGTTTTAATTGGAGTTCGGGTTACATGGATTAACAGCTAGTACGTTGACCTTTGATTTGAAAAAACAACATGGTTCTAATGCTGTCTGTTTTGAGATTCTTGTTCCTTGTTATCTCCATATCTTGATTGAAATAAAGCTAATAGTTTCTAGAAAAGTGTAAGAAAATTACTAAATGTATATTTTACAAGGGTTTATTCATATTTTGTTTTCATGTATTTTTCTCCTTAATTTCTTCATATATAAAATGAATGTTCATTTCATAATTTGTCAATTTTAATTATAAAATGTAATAAAGGAAATTTTTATTTCCTCTGCAGTATTTAGTGCAAAAAAGCAGCATCTGGTAAGTGAATAAGTTTAAATCACACGAAAGTAGTGGATGTCGAAAATATCACTTTCAAACGAAGATGTAGGAAGTGGTTATTTGAAGGAGTGTGATTGTGTTAATTGAGAGTTATTCTAGCTGCTTTTTTATCATTTTTTAAATTATCATACTATTTAGAATCTAATATTTATTTACTAGCACAATTTTTTCTTTCAAATTCTTCATATTTGCATTAAATGTAGTTTGATTTCTTATTTTTTGATGTTAAATGAACAAACTCTAACTTTTGTAATACTAAATTGTGTTTTTTGGGGGTAAAACATATTTAAATCTGGAAGCCATACAAGATATCGCAAAAATTTGGCTAGAGACGTGCCAGGTAAAGGCAAAATCAGAGTTCGGGTTACATGGCTTAACAGCTAGAACTCTGATCTTTGATTTTTAAAAAACAACATGGTTCTAATACTGTCTGTTTTGGGATTCTCGTTAACTCCATATCTTAATTAAAAGGAAGCTAATAGTTTTGAGAAAATTACTAACTTTAAGTTTTTAAGGAATATATTAATATTTGGTATTCATATATTTTTATTCTTAATTTTTTCATACATAAAATTAATGTTTATTTCAAAATTTGTCAGTTTTAATTATAAAATGTAATAAATAAAAATTTATTTCTTCTGGAGTATTTAGCGCAAAAAAGTAGCATCTGGTAAGTGAATAAGTTTAAATTGCACGAAAGTAGTGAACGTCGAAAATATCATTTTGAAATGAAGATGTAGGAAGTGGTTACTTAAAAGAGTGTGAGATTATTAAAAAACAGCTAAGTGGAATTAAATTCTTAATTTTAAATTGTAAAATATTATTATTTAACTCAGCGTTATTTTACCTGCATGTTTATTTATTTTTTTAAAATTATCATGTCAAAGATAATCAAAATATTATTTGGAATCTAATATTTATTTGCTTGCACAGTTTTTTCTTTTCCCGTAAGAAATTAGATACTTTAAAATGATATATAAAATTGTATACCTCGCAATTCAAAATTTTTTAAATTATTATTAAATAAAATAATAAAAATATTTGCTAATAATTATTTTTGCATGGAATTATCTTTGCATAATTGAATTCTATGATTTTGAGAAAATTATTTTGGCTTGTAACTTACTTGATTCACCTCTCCTACAAAACATTGCAAGCCTTGTTCCTTTATTAAGAAACTATTAAACTGGGAATAAAATGTTTATATTAAATTTATGCTTTTTGTATGGTGATTGAAAATTATCTTAACATTTATTAAACGTACACTGCACTTTTCTCAGAAAATAAATTCCTCGTGCTCTTTCAAAATGTATCGTTTCCCTGTTAAATGAAATTACTTTTGAAATCAGATTATTCCAATTTATCACAGCCGACAAGTTCTGAATTTGCAGCACTTTCTTATCGCAGCGGAGAACAAAATCTTCATATAAATATCCAGAGCAGGCCCTTGAGATAAGCGCTTATGATAATTAGCCGTGATTGCTATCATAGGAGCTAACATAATTTGTGTGTTTTTCTCATCTCCATGGTGCTATCATTTATCAGATACAAGCCATTCCCTTGTGAAGAGAGTTAAAAATTTGCCTGGCACTCAACCAGATGACCTTACCGTTATTTCTCTTCTCTTAAGTTACTATAGTGTCAAGATAAACTAATATATTTTATGCTAGAAAAGTATGGGAATAAAACTCTTGCACTTGTTGTTTTCCTAATACAATTACTCGGTATGAAAAAAGTTTTTTTATAATATTTTGTAAGTATTTATATGCAAAGATTAAATATTCAAACGTAAATCTAATAATTGAATAGATCTTACATCAAAGAAGAAAATAGGGTTACTGACTTGATTCAACGATATTTTTCCAAAATTTTGATATATATATATATATATATATATATATATATATATATATATATATATATATATATATATATATATATATATATATATATATATATATATATATATATATATATATATATATATATATATATATATATATATATATATATATATATATATATATATATAACATAATAAATGAATAAAAAAAAGCACAAAAATTTTAAAAAAAACACGAGAAGAAAATGAAGAAAAACAATAAGTTTTATTTACTGCGTATAAGCTGCAAGTAAATAGAACTCATATAATAAGTTCAAAATGTAGAGAAAACATGAAACAAACGGCAGAACAATGAACGAAGGGGAGGGGGGGGAAAGAAAAAGGAAAATAATGAGAAACCGGAAAAAAATCCAAAAAAAGGGAAAAAATATAAAAAGCAGAAAAATAATAGATAATCTTTTCATCAGCGCGCAGGATTATATCCGCAAAAAGGAGTGCTTTCTAATATTGTATCAATACTAGAATCAGTATTGCTGCAATATTAGAAAGCACTCCTTTTAACGGATATAATCGTGTGAGCTGATGAAAAGGTTTATTTTTTTCCTTTTTTTCATTGTTCTGTAATTTTCTCCATGTTTCCTATACACTTTGAACTTTATATATATATATGGTTGTCGATACATTGTGTTCCTAATACGAAATGCCTGGATAAGTAATCTAACAAAAGTATGAAAATTGAATTAGCCCAAAATGAAGACCAGAATTTAAGTAAACTTAGTCAAAAGGGAAAATCGCTATAAGCAGCTAAAACTAAAATTTTAAATGCACAATTTAAATAAAAAGCTGAGAATTTAATTAAAACCAAGCAAATTTTTAAGATGTGCAGGTTGGTACATGCATTACTTCAGTTTAGACAGTGTGTCTTCTGATAAAATACTGTTTGCGATTACATGCATATTTTAAAAGTTTTCCTGGATAACCTAGTACGACTGTCTAGGTAAACAAAATTCAAAAAGTATTTTGCTTATCCTATTTTAAACTGGTACATGTATGCTGTGATAAAATATTCAAATATTGAATGGAATATTTAAATAGATATTACTCATATAGGCAGAGAAGGTTATTATCATATAGGAAGAGAACCTGAGATCGATATTTTTTTTTCTTTTAAAAATAAAATTTTATTAAATATGTATGTGTCGTTGGAGAAATGCTGCATGCCTAATTTGATTAAACGGAATCCAAAAAATAGTTTTTTGGTTTAGCATATTTTGTAAGTATATGTATGTAATCATAAAATATTAGGAGGATAGCTAGAAAACTCGAGGTGAGCCAATCACAGACAAATCTATTATATCTGGAGGTATATATATATTATCTACAAAATATATATATATTATCTACAATATATATATATATATATATATATATATATATATATATATATATATATATATATATATATATATATATATATATATATATATATATATATATATATATATATATATATATATATATATATATATATATATATATATATATATATATATATATATATATATATATTTATATTTGTGTGTGTGATTACTTTTTCAGTATTGGTTGTTTAATCTCTTATCTGTGATTTAAGTGTTTATAAAAATTTTAAAAACATCTTTGGTTACGTCTTGAAACATTGAAAAGTAGATAATTTACGATCTTTATTCTAATTTTTTGAAAAAAAAGGATTAAATTGCAAGTATCAAATTCAAAGCATATGGGTCTTCTAAATGTTAAATAATTTTATAGCGTTAAAATTAATTAAATTTAAACTAATTAAAATTTTTACTTTATTGTATTATATTTAATACTTGTGTTATAATTATTAGATAATTTAGTTGATAAAAACTAAAATGTTAAAGAGCTACTTGCGTATTAGAGAATTTAAAAACAGACGTGGATACAAACAGCAATCGACGAAAAAAATTAGCTTTTGAATCAAGCTTTTGGATCAGCTCATGTCAAAGAATTTTAATATGCTAATGAAGAGATTATTAATGTTAGTTCACAGTATGCTTTTTAAAGAATTTTGAAAATAAATGCGGAATTAAACAGCAGTCGATTTGGCAGTTTCTCGGACAGAACTACTTGAAATTTACTCGTTTTAACATTCGTTATATAGAAACATTCGCCCTCTTTCCGAATAAATTACACTAAAACAGGAAAACAAAATCAGCGCAGATAGAGTTTGTAATCTTAGAGACTTCTTAAGAGAATCGATAAGTTGGACTTTTAATGAAGCAAGACTCAAACAAGCCTATCCCAATTATTTGAGTCTGAACTTGTAAAAGTAGCGGATGTGATCGTTAAATAAATAGTAGCTGCTAATTGAGACTGTTTCTCTTCTTAGTAAATGACTTCACCCAAAATCATGCTTCTCTCCTCCCCTATTCTGTTTTAATCACTTTTATCAGTTAAGGAAGGTCCTGCTTAAGACTTTCAGCGATTGATTCTATGGCGCTGTAAAACAGCAGTTAATTTCTGATTGCCTTCTTTACAGAAAGATTCTACTGCTACATTGAGTAGTTTTTTTTTCTCTAAAATAAATACTTACGAGTGTATGGTGTGGATTTTATTGCACAAAAATCAATAAAATGGAAACTAAAAGTATGTAGCATTATAAAAGAAAGGGAAATAAATAAATCGATTTGTTTCACCCACTAATGTCTTTCTCCTTTCTTTTATTATTCCGTAAATTGTAAATAGTTTCTGGAGTATACTCTTAACATTGTGCATGAAAATTAGCGTGGTGCATAATCAAATAGCGCAAATCATATTGAATATTATCCAAATTTTTTAAAATGTACAGTGTAACAGAAAAATTTATTGTATAACTGAAGAAAGAAATTGAACTGAAACAAATTACTTTTTGTACATTTTTTTAACACATTTACATTCTATTCATAAATTTTTTAATATTTTTGCATTGTTAGAAATTTTTTATCGACTAAAATCGAAATATTTGCTGTGTCAAATGAATATTTTAAAATTGAACAATATTATAGTGAAAAAAAATTTTTGAACCTGAACAAAATAAATCTTCGCAAAAATAAATCTGATACATAGTAATTTTTTCAGTAATAATTACCGTAAAATCACCCTAATTGAATAAAAACTATTGTTAAAAATACGGTATAGTATTTTACGAAGAAAAATTTTTTTTTACTGTAAAGTGGATTTTCTGGTAGTTTACACCATGAGATTTTATAGCTATTATAAATTTACCAACACAGATAGAAAACTGTGTTAGAACATTCTGCCTTTTTATTATATAACTTATATTTGAAAAGGAACATTAAAGTATTGATAATTTCTAATTTTAAAATTTTCATTCCTAATTGGCTGTTTCAGACATTTAAATTGTAAGACGTTAGTAAATTTAACGATTTTATTGGAATTTGTAAGATCATCAGTACTTTTTATTAGTATTTCAAACATATTATTAATTTCAAAAGAACTGCGCCCAAAGATAGACATTATCAACATAATAATAGATATTTGTAAAATAAATAATGTCAAATTTTTGCCTTAAATTTATTATTTCTTAAAAATTTATATCACCTTTTAAAATTTGAAATCTATATTTAATATGTGACAATGATCATTGGAGGGCCAATAATTCAAAATTTAAATTACAAGTATAAATATACAATAGGATATAATTAAATTTACATTTTTAGGAGCAAATACACTTAATGTGAAAAGTTTAATGGAATATTCTCAAATTGAAGAGAAGAAAACCACTGATACATAACCATCTGACCAATAACTATATTGTCAGCTGATTTTTTATAAATAAGATGGCACGTTAATATTCTTGTGTTGCTCTTTATAACTTAGAAAGTTAATTATCGTGAAGTTAATTGAACACAACGCCATATTACATATTGAATTTGTTATACTATAATTTGTCTTGCTAACGGCTTTTATTTAACCTAGATTTATTATTTGCTCATACATTTTATTATAACAATGGTTATTTTTGTTTTCTCTGTTTATGTTCTATTTTTTTTTGTTTTGTGTAAGTGGCAACTTCGTTGCATAATTAGTTTGTTTATACTCAACATGGCTGCTGTTGTTTTAAATAAAAAATAAATCAAATCTTGTGAAAAAATATGGAATATATCTTTAAAAAACATTTTTGATGGGTCAGACTTACTCAAAATCTAATAAAAATAACAGTTGTTAAGATTTAAAAAATGCTGCGTTTCAACAACCAATCAGCATCTATACCCACGATGATGTGGCTTATGAGCACCCAATTGCCAATTAAAAAATTTCAATAAAATCATTGTAACTCCGTTATTTCAAGTTTAATATATGGGGTTGAGTAAAAGTTTTCCGCCAAGGGGAGATACCTCCATGCCAACAGCAACCATTCCCGTGGTAGTTTACCTTTTTCGAAATGGGCTTTTGCATTTTAAAGCTGAAAGTTGGAACTACACAACTGAGTAATTTGTTTGTCAAATTTTTATCATCTTGTGCACCCAAAAAGTATTTGAAATGGAGCTATCACGTAAGCAGATCAGAACGATTATGTACTATGAGTTCCGAAGTTAACTCAGTGCAACTGAATGTCACAAGAAAATATGTGAAAGTTTAGGTTTCAAAACTGTTTCTTATGATACAGTAAAAGTTTGGTTTCGAAAGTTCAATACTAGCAATTTCAACATTGAAGATGAACCACGTTTTCGCAGCTCTAATGAGGTTGATTGTGACCAGCTAACTCAAATTATTGATCAAGACAGAAATGTTTCAACACTAACCATTGCTTTAGAGCTTGACGTTTGCCAAAAAACAATAGCAAATGCTTTCAAATGCATAAATCTAACATTTAAATTCAACCACTGGGTGTCTCACGAATTGACTGCTGAAGACAAGAGCAAGAGAAAAGATGCCTGTTTGGTTCTGCTCAGAGATCAAGGAAAAGAGAACATTCTGGACAAAATTATGACCTGTGATGAAAAATGGGTATACTACAACAATACTAAATGTAAAGGGTGGCAGCACCCGGGGAATCAACAGGTTCCGATGCAAGACGGGAGCTAACTAACAAGAAAGTCCTTCTCTGTATCTGGAGGGATTGTCGTGGAATTATCTACAAGGAGTACCTGAAAAACAGGCAGGCTATCAACAGTACAATATGCTAATCAAAGTTAGCGATGACATTCGCAAAAAACGAAAAAACAAATTCAGAAGGAAGATGGCTCTCTTTCATCAAGAGAAAGCTCGACCACATGTTAGTGCAATGACCGGCTAGACGCTCTACACGCTGGAGTGGGATTTGACGCAACATCCACCATACTGACAAGACATGGCGCCTTCGGATTACTATCTATTTTTACGTCTGAGGCTGCATCTTGATGGCACAATCTTCCATTCAAATGACAAGGTCATAAATAAGGTAGATTACTTTCTGGACTAGCTCCCCCCCCCCGTTCTTCGCAGAAGGGATTGAAAAGTTGCCAAAACGTTAGCAGACTATTGTTGATTTGAATAGAGATTGCTATCCTCATTAGCTTTGCTGATTTTGTATGTATTTATCATTTTACAGGATTGTTCTTTTTTGAGGGGGGGGGAAGCTTTTTACTCAAACCGATATATCCTCCTAAAGATACATAAATTAAAATTTATTCTTAAGTAAATAATCCCAAGAAACCGTAGCGGAAATATAATTTTTTTTAAAAAAAACTGCACTGTTTCCCAGAGTTTGATGATGGTAAAAGTCGAGATATTTCAAGCACTCAAAAATAGATGTCCATTTGTAAGACAATTTCACTAAAACAGATGTAAAATATTACGTTGGTCATTCTTGATCCTATAGCTCAAAAGAACTCTCATTTTCAGTAAATTCTGATTAATAATTAATATGTTTTGCAAGTCTGATGACTGAAGATCTTTTAATGTTATTATAAGTAAATGATTCAGTTCTTGGGATTTGGTGTCAATAAACGTTCAGTTAATCTGTGATTTATAAGACTGGTCAGTGTTTCAATTATTTATACCCGGGAAAAAATATTTTTATAAATAGTTGATTATTAATCTGATTTTGATGTCTTGCAATTTCAGTACGACAAACTATTTCTTTTCATTAAAAAATTTACGGGGTTTAAAAAACAGAATATGGTAAATTCAAACGAATAATAACAAATAAATGAACAATTCATAAAATATTTTTAAAGCAGTACGTTTAACTTTCCTTGCACTACTGAGCAAGACAACAACAACAAAGCAATGAGTTATTTAAAATGTTTCTGCATATTGGTGTTTGTCGGGCCGTTATTTAAGAAAATTTTAAACATGTAAAGTACCTATCTAAAAATAACTGTAAAAACAGTTTGGAAGAAGAAATACCACAATGGATAAAATGCAGTTTTCCCCACATTGCTTAAAACCTTTCAATTAATAGAATTTCTCCTCAGTTATGGTGACTCGTATTTAACCCATTCCTTAAGACTAATGTGAGAAAGGATTTCAGGTATTTATAAATGTCATTTTTAATATAATTTTTTTTCTTCAACAGAAACGTAAAAAAAAGTAGAAAAAGTGAAATTTTTCCATATTTCTTTCCTGTTTCCTTTTACTGTAAAGTGTTTACGCAGTTTTTATCTATATGAAATTTATTAACTATTGCACAAAAAGGTTTTTACAAAATCTACATTAATTTATAGATTGTCTTGTCTTATTTTTTAATTTTATAGAATATTTAAATAAAAAGTAAACACTTAATAAAAAAAATCATAGACATCCAATAGAGAAAAAAAAGTCTTCACTGTTTACTCAAATAAAACTGTGGAGAAAATTAGAAAAATCTAGATCGAAAGGAAAGTTTTTTAAATTCCTTATCTTTATACTGTTTGTTCACCTGGCTTTCCCAAAGGGTTCTTTTTTGTTCCTTTTTATTTGATTTTTAGACGGAAACTGGATGAAATATTTACGCTTAGCATATGCTTAAAAATGATTTAATGCGAATCAGGTAGATTCAGATGAATTTTACGTATGAAAACTGAAACTTAGTGTTTACTTTGGATTAAATAAACTGAAATTAAAATTGACTTTTTTCAACGAAAAAATTTTGAAAGGATATTAAACCGAATGAATTTTGCTTTCCTAATCATTTAGAAGTAAAAATATTTCTATAAGACAAGCAAAAGAAATAATAGTAAAACAAACATTTTATTTTATCTGAAAAAAATGATGCGATTATTTCTGATGAAAAGTAATTTGAGAAACACTTTTATAAATTAAAAGTATTTGCATTTGTTAATTTCATTTTATTCGCGAGTATCTTATACGTTTTTATAAATAAAATTTTTAATTTCCTCTCAACTCAAAAGAGAACATAATTTTAAAAAAAAGGAAATTCAAAACTTTTAAGGTATGATAAAAAGCATTTACTTTATGAAATAAACGATTTTTGGAACTAAAATAGCTGTCAGATTTAGAACTAAAAAATTTAAATTCTTTGCTTGATAACTTATTAATTGTGCAAAATTCATTATGTTGGAGAAATATTATTTTGAAAAAAAAATGTAATTGATATTGCTAATTAATATAGATAATTGATATTAAAAAACACATTGCTCTATCTATTAAGCAAATGAATTTTTATTTTTTAAGTGAAATAGCTGCTAATTTAAGAACTTTGAAACTCTTTTAACTATTAAACCATATTAGAAGCAAAGAATTTTTGCTTACCGGGTCCTTTGCTAATAATTCGGCTACAAAAATCGATTAAATATGCTCAAAATTCCTATTGATTTCTTGCTCACACATTTCCGTCACGATAAACAATATAATTACCATTATTCCTATCATTTTAATTATAATATTTTATATAATTATAATTTCAATTAACTAAAAGATAACAATTACAATTATAATAAATTTTATATATTTATAATACAATATATGGAAGAAAGTGACGGGACAACTGTTAAGTTTGGTGGAGGAGGATTGATGGTATGGGTCTGTTTCTCCTGGTTTGGGGCTGGCCCACTGGCGAAGGTTGATGGTATGATGAATGCCGATGGATACTGTGATACTCTCGACAATCATGTCCTTCCTACCTTGTGGGCAAAGTACGGTATGGATAATTGCTTGTATCAAGACGGCAACGCAAGATCCCATGTTGCAAGGAGGACTCTTGATTGGTATGTGAACAACAACGTTAAACGCATGGAGTTGCCGGCGCAGAGCCCAATTGAACATCTCTGGGACGAATTGAACCGTCGATTGAGGGCCTGAATCCCACTCCCCAAAAGCAAGCATGAACTATGGAACTTCCTGTTAAACATTTGGAAGGAAATTCCTCTTGCCACTATGGCTAATTTAGTGGAAGGCATGCCCAGAAGGGTTGCAACTGTGATCGCAGTCAAAGGAGGCCCTACCTTCTATTAATTTTAATGAATATGGGTTTAAGTCGTTATAGTGTCGTGTCCCGTCACTTTCTTTCAAATAGTGTATAATTAATATTATATTAAATATTGTTATTACAATTGTAGGGATTTGCATAATTAAATATATTAGTAACTATACAATTCTAACTAATTATAAAATAAAAATAATAATAAATTACTACATTTTTTAAATACTGTTAAAATTATTTTTGTATATAATTGGCTACTGTAAGTATACTTTGTAGGAAGTAAATTTAATTTTCTCCTCAGCTATAAAGATTAATACGTACATTTCGGTCCAATGCAATAAACGAATACGGAAAATTTAGGATAAAAAAATATTGAAAAGCATTTTCCCAGGTTCCTTTTATTCTAAACTCCGTAATATTTACTTAATGGGAATAAAATAAGTATGAATGAATGGCAACAATCAGTTGCCACTGCAAATTTAATTCTTGGGTATTCTTTAAGCTACCACCCTTCACATTCACATATAGAGAGTATTTTTTTGTAAAAAATTTTGGATAAATATGTTGGAAAACTTATGAGCTATAATAAATGTAAAGGGAGCTGTTATGGCTCTCCGTTTATAATAATCTGAACTTTTTTTTTAATATAATTTTCTCTAAAAACTGGATTCCACGTTAGAGACCGCATTTCATAGCCCACTTGACTTCAGGCAGATGGTAACCAGTACTCTTGAAGGTAAATAAAGCAGGTAGATGGTAACGCTACCTAAGTTAAGACAGCATTTCATAGCCCGCTTGACTTCAGGTAGATGGTAACCAATTATTCATGAAAGTAAATAAAGCAGGTAGATGGCAACGTCAGTCAAAATTCTTGATCGCCCCATCAAATCATTTTGAGGGATTATGATGGTTTTTGTTTGATCCATGATGGTCAAACATCATTTGGTAACCAGTTACTCTTGAAAATAAATATTGCTGGTGCGTAACGCTACCCATGTTAAAATTCTTAATGGTTCAATCAAATCATTTTGATGTTTTATGGTGGTTTTAGTGCTATTCGTAATGGTCCAACATCATTTGATGGTCACTGTGACATCGAGTCACAGGCTCAGCTAGTAAATCCTGATCCAATTCTTACCCCGCCCCTTAAACCATAGTGCAATTGGGACATTCTCCCCCGGAAATTCCATTCTCACCCCTTTTCTTGGAAGAACACGTGGGTCGGTATCTGTGATCTTCAAGTGAAACGGGCGATCTTTCAAATTGCCATAACCGTGCTCGAGCGCCAGTTTTTAAACACTGACACTTCCATCAGAAAGTGGGAATGGCACTAAAAAATAATAGATAATAACACTTCAACTCTCACAAAATAGAGAATTATACTTTAACTTTCAAGCATTTCTATAAAAATGAGGAGCGAAGGACGCTCATTAGCATTCGTTTTCAGTTGACTGCAAAGTTGCGGTCTCCCACGAGGAGCATTTTTTCCCATCTCCCCCCTCACCTGAGGACAAGTATAAAATCTAACATGGCGTCATCATCGCCATTGACGTGTTTCATCACTGCCATCTTTTAAGCTTTAAGCCTTGGCTTCGTCATAACCCAACTACATCTTCAACATGTTCTTTTAGAACGACGTTGCTACAACAGCCATGCTCATCGTTATATTCCCGTAAAGTTCTAATTGACTCGTCATTCTTAAAGTTCCACAAAGAAAAATTCCAGTTTTGTTTTTCCATCATGCTCTACAGAAAAAAAAATACGATTTAAACCTTGGGAGATGTGAATGACGACACACGCCATTTTACGTGGACCGAGATTACCGATCATTCTTGCTCTTTTTTTTTTTTTTTGAAAAATGTGTCATCCATTTGTTTTCAAATCCCGCAAGGGTTGACGGAAGTTTTGGTGCACCCCGCGTTCCACTCCAATCTGTAAACAGATCGTTAATTTCTGTGATACTGATTGCCTAGTATATTGAATTTCTGTGATACTGTGTCAACGACTGCCCACCTACCAACGGTTTCCACTTCTCTTAAGAAAAGATGATGCTGTGTTAAAAGTTAAGGAATTTTAAATAAAATTTAGTGCCTTGCATCTTCAAGATTTGGACTCCTTCATTTGTGCATCTAAGGATTATTTTTTTACAGGTGATTTTATCTAGGCCAAGGTATGTTATCTTGATCACATTTTATTTAGTAATTCTTGACCAGCCTGGACTACCACTAATTTTCGTCACGCGTCGTGTTTTCTTTTAAATATGTAATTTTTAATCATTCACATTAATTTAACTCTATTAATTATTTTTCAATACTCAATCATCAAAACAGCACAGTCACCATCCTCCAACATCATTTTCCATTATGCGTTCCTGGTTTTTGATATACCAGCAAACTTCTATCATTCCATGATGGAAAATGCTACTTTAATACTGTGATGGTTAACCATCAAGAGAAGTTTGATTCTCATGGAGGAATAATCCATGATGATCCGTGAAGGTTCATGATGGTTCCAACCATAAATTTCCATGATGGTTTCCCGGGGATTCTTGTTGGTTCTCAGGGATATACCATCAAAACAATTGTTTTTTTTTTAATGTTGAACTGTCATAAATCAGTCTTAATTCCTACATTGGGATGATGGTTACTTATATTGGTTATCATCAAAAATATGGAATGATGGAATTATTGATGGCTACTATAAAGATCATTTTGTTCCATCAATAGAAAACCGTAAAATTTTCGACTTGTAATCATGTTGCCATCACCGATGGCTAAGGCTCCAAAAATAATGTAAAGCAATAATAATCATGTTATAAAATATTCCACAAATATTAAAAAATTTACTACTCTGAAGTAAAAACACATAAAAATGATGTATCTATTTTAAAATCTTAGGAAACTAAATTTCGGTATCAAAAAATTTAATTAAAAAGCAACATTATAAAATCTAAGGAAGCGTAATGCAGTGAACGATCACAATCTCCTCATGCACTGCTCCTCATAATAATTGTTAAAAACGTCTAATAAATCAAATTTATTTTTGTGATATTTCTTAAAAGAAATGAGATGCTTAAAATCAAAGGAGACCAATAAAAATTAATGAAGTACAGCTCAATGCACTTTGTTAACGATGTACTTTTTCGAAAGTGAAGGAGCTGTTTATCAAGCTATTGAATTTCATTGTTTTTCAACTGTAAAAGAGCCGTTACGGCGCCACGGTTCGTTAGTCGAGAAACAAAAGAATACTTTGGACTCGTTTCGCTGATTGAATTAGAGTTTCGAACAACATGTCTCAAAAGTGAAAAAAATGCCTTTAAGAAAAAGAATATATCCTTAATTTAGTAAAAAATCGAAATCTCGGAAATAAATTACAGCATTTTTCACTGACAGCAAAATGGAAGAGTAAAGATTTGACTTTATATAATATTTATTTATTTTATTTATTTAAAAAGATCATAAAAATTCCTACTGCTCTCCAACACTCCCAAGTGCTACATTCAGTAATATAAAGTAACAAGTTCAGTTTTATGTTTTATTACGTAAATACATATAAAAAAATTGAAAACTGCGTTTTTCAAGAGGAGTAATAAAACGAGAGTTATTTCATTTTTCTTGAACCTAACGTAAAAAAATGTAAGAGGCACTACTTAAATCTATTTCAGTCAGGAAGTTGTTCAGTGGTTATAGAACATTGATGCACTCAAATTTATTTTTTTTTAAGTCTGACAAAAACAAAATTTTCTTCTTTTCAGAGAATTTGAAAAATGTAGTTTTTAAACTTTTTTGTTTAATTTTAGTAAATTTTTCTTTTTTAGTTTTGTGTTTTTTTAGTTTTTATTACCGTCACCTTTGTGCAAATTGGAATTTGGCATTTTTCAAGTGCTGCTATTCAGCATTATGTTTTTTTCACGTTGTAAATGTGTGGAATTTGAAGATAGAAGTCTCCTCCATTACTACAAACATTTTTTCGAATTTTAAAACAATCTCGGAGAGTGTTTTGTTTATCCTATGTCAACAAGTTTCCGAGAACGTCAAATGTCGAAAAGTGTGCTTGGAAACTGTAGCTGTGAAATTCAAAGACGTTGATAAAACAATTGTCGTAAGTGCAAATTTTTTTTTATATATTAATAAACAATTATATCATGTTAGCGTTAAAAAAAATTTAAAATGAATAACAAATAAACGGAATATGAAAAAAAATCCACTGTGGGGCTACTTTGTGCAAAGTTTCATTCGTTTTTTTTTTCGACAGAAAAATTGTCAGATGTTATAAAAAAAATACCTGGAACGAGAAACTACCGTGATTACACTTTAGAAAAGCTGCAACAATGTTTGCAAGCAGTTGCTGGTGGTATGTCAATTGCAGAAGCTTCTCGGAAGTACAAAATCCACAGAAATACTATCTCTAATAAAATTCACAAGAAACACGTGAAACGTGCTGGTGAACTGTTATTTTTCTTCCACAAAGATTTTTCTAATGAATTAATCAAACGATTTAACACATAAAAATATATTTTATAGGACATCAGGTGATTTTGACAGAGACTGAAGAGCAAGTTCTGTCATGTTCATTCAAGCATGTTATGTTCAAATTTATCAATATTATAAATGCTAATGAATATATAATAATTATTATTTTTGAAATTTCATCCATTTTAATGTTCAAAAATGTATATGGTTTCCTTTTGTTTAAACTCAAATGTTTTGAAATAAACATTCTTTTTAAGAAAAAATTCTTTATAAAAAATGGTTTTTTAACGCTGAAAATTATTTTCAAACTAATATCTTTACATATCTTGATGTTTTTGTTATTGAAAATGTCAACAATTAACTTTTTTAACAATTTTATATCATTATTTCACTAAAAACATGATTATTAAGCTGAATTCCTATCACTGCACAAAGTAGCCCCACTTGGGGGCTACTTTGTGCAAGGTATGTTTTGACTTATTATTTGTAAATATTACCTACAAATAATGCCAATATTGATCAAATTCACTCATCTGAGTCCAGTTATGAATATAATATCGATAAATTTTACTAAAGTTTGAATTAACATAGTTTTTTTACATGTCAAGGTTCAAAAACTGCGAAATCCTGCACAAAGTTTTAGATAAGGTGTAAATACCAACTATAATGCGAAAACCAAAATTCCCGGAAACAAATTACCATATGAACAGAAACTGCAACCATAAGAATGTTTTAAGTACTGTATATTTTAGTTTTTTAACCAGAAAAGTTGTTTCTTCAGAAATGTATTTACTAGACAGCATGGTAAGTGAACGAAAATTAATTTCTTCGCTCAGTAGAAATTACAGCTTCATAATTATAAATAAGAGCCCTAGAAATGAGACAAAATTTTGATTGAGACATTTCTCTGTTGAGAATAAAGCAAGAAATTCTGCTTAAAGTGGCCAAGGAATAATTCAAATTCGGGTTATATTCCAGCAGACAGTTAAAATTTAATTTGTTTAGCCTGTCATATTTCGAATAGATTTCAAACTTTAGAATGACGATAAATTTCTTTGTTGAAAATAAGAGGATAAATACTGCTTTTAGTAGTCAATAAGCATTAAAGCTGACATAGTCATCAGGTACGGAGATTCGGTAAGGATTTTAAGGCTATAACTAGCAAAAAAAATGATCGAAATTTCAATCGCAAGATCAACCCCATACAGGCTTAGAACAGGCTCAATGAAAGCATAATAATATTAACTGAAAACATTACTTTGCATCCAGTACTATGGTTTGCATTGTATTAAAAATTCATAATGCATGAATTGCATGCTAAACATAATAGACATATTTATATCAGTGATGGGTAACACATAGTTTTGATATCAAAATATACTGGTATGATATATCAATGTTTCACGACGTATGATCACTTTTACAATATGACCTCGTTTTTATATCCTCGCTTTTACAATAAAATGTATCATCGTTTTTGCAATGTAACTAATTTCTTATTTTAAAAATTGTTCATCACTTTTTTAATTCAAATAAAAGTTATCATACACGATTTTCGATACTTATGGTTGTCGATAAATACTGCAATATTACCTAATACAATAAATTGCTGCTAATACTCGTGACAATATTATATTTGGCATTTCTAACTGTTGATATTCATTGCTGTCGATAATTTTCATAAAATTCAAATTTGTCACAAGCATGGTACTCACAATAAATCATAAGAATAGTGTTTTTTGAATATCGTTATATTTAAATATCGGTATTTTGCAACATACCACTCACTTTCAATTGATATGACATAAATTGGAACTAATTTTTGTACGTAATGATATCAATATTTATGGAGATAATTTATTAATTATACATATTAATTAGGAGATAAATTTTTCCTTCAGATTGAAAATAGATTTCTTCTTTGAATAACATAAATTATAGAACATTAAAACATATAAATGGATAAGAAAATACCCAGGTATAGCTTATAGTTGGAATTAATTGGGAGAGCGAGTTTATTCAAGATGAATGTTATTCTAGTTTAAAGCAAATAGTTTGAAATTATTTTTAGGTCAAATAAAATCTCCATAAAAAAATGCATAGAGGTAATTTATAGTTTGTATCAATTTTGCGATTAAGTTTTTATTAAAAAAGGAAATGGAATTCTAGTTTATGGATCATACATTTATTTTTCAAGAAGTGTTAAGTTTTAAGAACATTGAAATCGTTAAAAAAATACATAAAGATAATGTAAATTTTTCACTAATTTGGAACTGAAGCTCTTATATAGGACTACTATTTATAGGACTAGTTCAATTATGATTATTCTTATACGATATGAAGAAATAAGGAAGTACATAAATGTAATTTATAGTTTGGATTAATTGGAAGATGAGGTTCTTATTCAGATAGAAAATTGTCGTCATCAAAGATAAAAGTAGAGATCGTTTATAATCAAAACTCAGAAGTAAATGTAAGAATGAGATAGAATTACGACCTCATTTATAAATGCCTTTGACATATGATTGCAGCGGGAGTCTCGAAAGGATAATGAACAATACCGGCTAAAGCTTTAGATAAATTTCACAGCAAATCACTATCATAGATGTCATTCTTTGCAGCTTTCTCATTATTTTCACCGTATCTTTCAAATATTGAACCAAATAACCAAAGTTTATTTAGTTTTGTTAAGACTACTTTTTAAGACACTTAAATTACATTAAATACTTTGTTTTCGTCAAAGTTACATTTAGTGATATTACCTGCCAAAATTATAATTTGAATCACTCAAAAATACTGATTTACTGATGATGCACCAAAAATACTGATTTCATTAAAAAAAAACTGATTTTAATTATTAAAAGAATGCAATTCTTAAGAAAAAAATTCCAAGAGTATAGGAGTAGTAAAAAAAGTAAAGGTAATGAAATAACATTTAACAAGGGAACATTTAACACAGTTCCGACTAGACTGTGTAGTAGTCAGAGAGCTGACCTCACATCAGAAAGGTAATGGGATTGAATCTCGGGCAAGGCATGGGTATCTTATCATTATCTGTACTATCTGTCCTTTCTGTGGGAGCAGCGGTGGCCCACCTAATATGTTGCCCCACAAAGAGTGGCCAACAAATCTGCCTACTGATACCTGAATGACATGTGTCACTTGGTTGGGCATCGGAAAAATAACATTTAACACAGATAAACGAGCTTAAACCTGAAGGTTTTTCTTTAAGATAAGTAATACAATTTTCAATAAGTAATACAATACAATAAGTAATACAATTGTATTACTTTAAAGATAAGTAATACAATTTTCAATTGGTCGGAAAATTTTGAATTATTTTTATTGCTTGACTAACAGAGTGTTTTAAGTGTTTCACAAATTTAGGGAGCCTACTTAAGTCCATATCACGCCACTTAAAAGGACGCTATATCACACGAAAAACTTTCCATTCTGTTTTATCTCTATTGGTGCACTGAAATTTTGCATTGAAATTGGTGCAATGCAAGTTTGGAGAAAAGGGAATTCCGACGTGCCAAGAATGAGCCCTAAGGTTTTCGGTGTTGAAAAAATATTTTAAAAATATCAAAATGCAAACTAATTATTGGAAGAGAACTTTCTGGCGACGTAATTCTAAGTAATATTTTCCTAATTTAATTGTATTTATATATTTTGAAGAAGAAAAATCATGGTTTGAAATTTTATGGCTAACTCATTCAGGCATGGCTGAACTTGAATTGCATTTATGTCAATTTGCCTTGGAGGATATCTCCCGTAGATAGCGTCCTCTTAGTAGCAAATTACTGTAACTATAGTTAAAAATTGATGCTCTGGCATAGTAAAGAGCTATATCTTTGAACATGAGACCAATTAAAATACCTCAACCTCATTGCCAAAAAGAGGAAGACGTTAATACAAAATCGGTCGGCTTTGCAAAAAAAAGTGAATTACGAAATTGTAAAGCATTATCGATTTAAAACAAATATACACTTTGGAGTCTTAAACTTAAAAAACCATGGTATTTAAATGTGTGAGACTTACTAACTCTTTTCGAAAAGAAGAAATAGTTCAAATATTAGAAGAACAAGAATATAAATCAGGATTACGTTGGGATTTGAACCTTCTATATTTACTCTTTAGAACTTTTGACAGAATGGAGAATCCCCTCGGCTACAGAAACTCCTATTATTACATCGTCGTTAGTAATAGCTCTTCGTGTATTAACGACCACTTTCTTATTCTGCGTGTAGCGTTTCATTCATTTTTTAAATAAAAAAAATATTAAAAGAGATTTTATATTTTTAGCTGCTTTTAAAATGCGTATTCATTTTTTGTCTAGGCATTTTATTTTGGTGATATATTGTATATACTATGAAAATAGAGCTATGTTCAATTTTGCTTTAATATTTTTTTTTAATTTTTAAATTTTTATTTTTTAATTTTACCATTTTTAGTATTAAAAGCGTAAAAATTATAATTTCGAAATTTTTATTTCAAACCCTTTTAATAAAATTTAAAGTAAAAAAAAAGTTATGCCTAAAGTAATTGCAATTATGTGTCAGAAGTCAGTATATTAAGAGTAGATATAAACAAGTTTTATGAATTATTAAGAAAAAAAATCCCAAAAATTTCCATAACTCAAAAATTAACTTAAAGAATTTAATGAAACTGGCACACATACCAATTTATTAAATAACATTAAAAGTATTAACCAGAAAATTTTAGTGTTACAGGAAGTAATAATTCAGAAGTGTCAATTTGAAATAGAAAAGGAACCTTCAGTTTGGACAATGATCACCTGTTGCATAAAACAGCACATGCATTGGAAGCGGGAGACATTGTTCTTGCAGAGCAGTTGCAAGTGTAGTAAGGGTCTAAGTAGGAAGGAGCAGCTACACGTCTTCCTAAAGGAAACATGCTCGATAGGATTCAAGTTCGAACTGGCCACTCCATGCGCTAAATTGTTTGCTGCTGAAGATAATCATCTATGGTGTGAGCCCTGTGCGGCTCTGCTTTATCGTCCTGTAATACGAAATCATATATTGCACCAGCAAAAGCACGCACAGAAGCATCAAGCATCGTCGTTATACATGAGAGTATTCAAGGTTCCACGTAGAAAGAGAAGCAGGTCTGTGCATCCACACAACTCAAAGCTGTACCGCTCTAAGCACAAACAATGCCTCTTTGGTATGCAACTCTTTCGTACAGGTTTGATGGGTGATATCGGGTTCCAGATTCTCTCCAATCAAACAACTCCACTTTTGAGGTTAAGCTTGAACTCATCTGTGAAGAAAACGAACTTCCATTTGCCAGCCGTCTAGTGGATATGTTGCTAAACCCACTTCATACGTTCTCTTCTATGGCGTGACGAGAGTGATGCGTAAATGGCTGTTCTATGGAACAAACCATGTTCGTGAAGCCTTCTACGATCAGCTGATGTTGTCACCAATCACCCGGTGGCTACACCAAGAGATGATCTGAGCTGACCCGCAGTTGCACTTCTATTCCTTCGTGTACATAACTATAAATATCGGTCATTGACGCTCATTTTAGTATTTTGCTGTACTTGGCAGAACATTCTGGATGCCAAACCTGTGGCTAGATATTGTTGACAAAGTCAAAAAACAACGTACGGACTTACATTTAGCCTTACAGTCACTTCAATTTGACTTTGTCCTGCTTCTAGTCTTCCAGTAGATTTCCATCACAGTTTTTCAATTAAATGATGCCTGGAGATCATTGTTACAACTTAAATTTCAAATTTAAGAAACACAGAGAATTTTGCTGAACAGCGATCAAACATGCAATGTTATACTCATTGTACATGACGTCATCCCATGGCAGTGCCACTAATTTACATATTGCAGTTTTACTTAGCAATTCTTATTTGACAAGATATTCAAATTTCATCTTCATTGACTAAATTCTGGAAGAGTTATAATTATTTTTGTAATTTTTCTTTAGTTTAGGATAACTAGTGGAGGCAGTCCAGAATTGTACTTTTAAATTGTATATTAATACAAAATGATGAATTTTAAATTTCAGCAAACTATAAATTTAAACTTTTCGTAAAAAAAGTTCATCTCCCTGTTAGAAATGAAACGCATATTTTAGGAATTTTATACAACGCTGAAATATTCATCTGAGAATAAAACTAGAAATTTCGGAATTGTTTCGCTTTTGGTTTTTTAAAGCATGTTTCATTTCTTTCTTTATTTTTTCTCCTTTTATGGGAAAAACCGATTCTTCATGCTTCTTTTCCAATATTTTTCAAGCAAAAACAGAGACTAAGATTTCTTGTGTAAGCAATTCTTCAGTCTTCACTCAAAATATATAAATAGTGAATAAGATACATAAAAGATAGCTTCACATACATAAAACAGCTTATAGTGTATTTTAGTATTAAATGTATTTTTTTTCAATATTACTGCTGTTCTGAATTTTTATTTTCAGAACATCGATAACAGATCACAAAGGATTACTTCGTAGTTATAAGATATTCACGAAGAGGAACCTTGTTTTTCTCTCCTGGCGCAGATCAGATTTGAAATATACTTCTTCGATTTCTTAAAATATATTTTTTCGACTACACAAAATATATTTTGACAGAATGTAAGCAACTGGAATGCTCTGTTCTATTAAATGAATAAATATCATATATACACCAAAATGCTTATAATATCCATAAAATTTAATTAAAACTTAAATCAGACTTAAAACTTTTTAATTTACCATTAATTCATGAAAAGTATTCTTATAGTAGTCCTAAAAGGACACATATTTTTTAAAACTTCATAAATTTTTTACAATATTTTATGCTTTTAAATCATATAATTACAACGCAAAACTCGATCACATTTCTTTCGTTTGTTCTGAAAAAATTTCTGAAAAACATTAAAATGTGATGCTTGTAATTTTTCATAATACTAAAAAATATAACACATTAATAGCATCGAATTTTAATTTTCTTAATATCTCTATATATAAAAGCATCAGTCTGACTGGATATATGTTCAGTTGAAACGGGAACACCGACTTAGATCTTGTTTTTCTTTTTCGTAGTGGGGTAGTCATGCGTTGTAGCTGTCACAACGCATCAATGACATACAATGTCATTGAAGCTTTGAAGCATCATTCGGAGCAATGTCACAAATACAAAATTCCATTGTCGAAAACTATTGATACAGCTTAAAATTTCCCTAATTTTTTTGAACGGCTTCCCTAATTGGCATGGTTCTTTTTGTAATAAATTGTTAATATTTTTTGGACCAATTTGCGATATTTGCGTTCAGTTTTTCCCATGAAAGGTTTGAAAAATGTTTTGTTTTTTTCGTTTGAAAAGGATAGTTACAAAATGTTTAGGAACACAACCATAACAGAATTAATATTGAGAAAAATCATAATACTTAATTCATTCCCGCTAAGATCACAGATTAAATACTAAACTAAAAAACTTGCGATAAATAGAAATACGCAGGCTAATATAAGTTATCAAAACTTCCAGAAATACTTCATTGAACAATCTCTAGTTATATACGAATATATGCTTTTTGGTTATGTTTATTCTGATTTGTCTAAACCGCATTTCCAAGTTTAAGGCGTTTAAAATTATTTAAACTCTAATATTTTATAGTTACAAAATATTAATATATATATATATATATATATATATACACTTTTATTTGACACTAATATTAACGAAAATGTAAAGAAATTTTAGAAAAAAATTGAAAATTTTAATTTATATAGAACATAAATATTCCCTATTTAAAAAATATAAATAAGGAAATTTTTTTAGACATTTGAAAATAATAATTTCATTATTGTGAGTAAAATACTGAAATATTAAATAAATTCTCATTGACTCTGAGGTTGCATTTGTAATTCTCTTTACAAAATGTGGATTTGCATAATTTTAAAATAAACTGAAATTCATCTTGATCTGCTTAGAAGATCCATATAAGGACATAGTACAGGCAATGATGAGAGATTCGGACTGGATGGTATTATAAACATTCCAGAATAAAGTCGTCACTTCACGGAGTAACAGTTTCAGCTAACAACTATTAACTAATAGTTCATTCGATACAGATGACAAGTCTACAGAATCTGAGTATTTGAGTTTCTGACAGTAAAATTCGCGTGACTTAACAAACGACTCTTTTGTCTGATACTTGATGGAATTTAGAACTTTACTAAGATTCAAGTTACCTCTTCTATTTCAACTTTAGTAAAGATAATAGTTATATATAATAAATTATTGATAGTTAATTTGATAAAATTAAATATGCTGAATAGTATGCAAATTAAAATACTAATTAATAATGTTATATAATTAACTCGTAATATTAGAATATATATATATATATATATATATATATATATATATATATATATATATATATATATATATATATATATATATATATATATATATATATATATATATATATATATATATATGTATATATATAATTTTCTGTAATAATTAAGGCTGTAATGCGATTTAATTACAATAATTAAAGAAAATAAAACTTTAGAAGCAAAATTATAATTGTAAATAAACATTAAACGGAACAAGTTTTTTTTGTACTTTGAAAACATGCGTAGCTTTTTAATTTCTGCAGGAATAAGAAATTTACCCTGTAAGTGAAATTTAGTTCTCTACACAACGTGTGCTTGTAATTCCCATATCTATGGGTAACTATAATATTGTGTAAAATTCTAGAACTGTGCTCAATGTATTTGAGTTGCTCAAAATTAGACATTGAAAGTTTCACTTTAAAAAATAACTCAACTCCACAAAACATTTTGAAGCAATAATTATTATTATTCATTTAAAATATTATTATTATTATTATTTTTATTACTATTATTATTATTATTATTACTACTATTATAATTATTGTTTATTACTGCTTAAAAGCTGTTTTAAAATTACTTATCTATAGGCATGGGAGCAGAAAAAGTATTTAAGCACTTAAGCTATAATTTTTTCCAAACTTTTTTTTCAGTCATTCACAGTTTACAACATAGTATCCAGACAAAATTTAAAGGTTTTTTAATCTAACTTACGTTTTTCAAGTCATCTAAACCATAAATTCAATTAGTAGTCGTTAGAGACTTCTTCATCGAAATTAACTGCATGCTGAAAACCTTGTATTTTTAAAAAGATACGCAGGCCTGTTTATTTTTATTGCATAATGTTATGTAATATTTGGTTATAAATTTTGGCAATATTTGATTGCAGCTTCTTTTTTTATTTGAATCTATTTAATCTAGTGATTCAAATACGCTTACATTGTTCTTTTTTTACTAGGCACTGCATGCATGTTTACTTATCATTGTCTTTTAAATAATGTACATTGTTTAATAAATGTACATTACATCAGGGAATAAAAATAATAATTTAAATCTTCATGATGTAAACTTTACGTTTAAAACAAATGTTATGAATTCTTTAACTTGATAAGTATTATTAGTTACCCATAATAATTCCACGATAAGCTAAACTTCTATTACAAATGGTAGCTTATCCAAAGAATATCGTCTATTCATATTATTACTGAAACAAAAATTAAAGGAAGAAACTGGTTCTTTCAAAAAACAATTTCTTCATCTTTTATCCGCAGAACGAGAAAAAGTTTCTACCTTCATTTGTTATATGCTATTGAAAGGAAATGTCAGTTTCAGATAAAGTGGCATACTGGTCATTTTTTGATGAGTTTTTTTTTCTACATAGGTTCTTTTATCTTGTATTTCTACTCATCTGGAAGAATTTATGATAAAACCATGTTAGGTAAATAATGTTAGTACAATTTTGTCTTGAATTTAGAGAGATTCAGGATAATAAGCAAACAAACCATCCTTTTTCTTTCTTTACTGTTAAGATTTTTTTTCCATTCATAGTAAACATGATTTCAGGAATATTTTTTATACGAAACAAGATACATTTTCGATATGAAATCAATAAAATTGTTTATTCTATAATTCCTTAATCTTTTCAAAGACTAGAAAATGTATAAAGGTATAAGGTATATGAAAACTTTAAAGTGATGTTAACTTATTAAAAATGTAGTTTTAGTCGTAAACAAAAATTTATGAGGTAGTCGTCTTTTTAATCACAGCCAAATCAATATAGCATTAACAATGATGCTATATTCTTAGGAAAATAGACTCTTATTTGAACTACAATATCTTGAATCATAATTCGATTCAAATATAATGCTTCTGACATGAAATGTTAATTTGAACCATATTTACATTCAAGTTGAACCATGGTATTCCGTTATCATTTTTACGAAGTATAATTATATGGTTCATTAAGAAGCTAATGTGGACAATGAGTCTGTGGGCCTCTTTACCGTTCTTTTGCTTACTTTAGACAAAGTGCATCTGTTACAGATACTAAAGAAACAAGACATTTTAAAATCGAACGTTATTTTGCGAAATATAATTATTACAAATATGGATTTGCGTTATGATTGTGTTATTTAAAAGCAGCTTCATGTATATTTGACATTTCTTTCGTGGCCAGAGCCCCTATCCAAGCACGTATTTGTGTTATCCAACTTGTTAATGGCTCCCCAGAGGAAGATGCAAAACACATTTTCTTGACATCTTTACGAAAACAACCAACTTATTCATCAGGCTTTTATGCTATGGAGTTTTCATTTATTGCACCTGGGAGACAAAAGAGTTTGCTGAACGTCAAAAGACTTTTGCAACTATAAAAAGATTCCTTCTGCAAGGAATGGGACAAAAAAAAGTTAGGTGGGTAGAAAGTTAGGTGGGTTTTTTTTCTGAATACTCTACATGGTGGAATTTTTAAATTCTGTTATATTTTTAGTTGTGATAATTTTATTACTTTAAACATTGAAATTTTGATTTACAGTAAATATGTGACCAAATTATTTATCAGCACCGTGGAAAAGTTAAATTCGAATTTTGCTGCACTTTCCATGAAAAAAAAATTCTCAATTAACTTTTTCTTATGCCATAGAAAGTGCATTTTCCACAAATTATGTAAGAAAGCTGTCTTCCTACCAGTTGTTCGGCCGTCTGCTGATAACTTCAAATAATATTTTTTTAAAAAAACAATTTATTACACAGATTAAATTAAGGCTAGCGTAGGGTCAGGAAAAGAAACCGATACTGTAGAGCTAATTTCTTTAGCACGCTATATGCATTTTTTTTATTCGATCATTTGTTATCGAATTTATTTGTAATTAAAAACAAATTTTTTCTCAAATTCGGTTAATTATAGGTTTAGAAGTTTAAGTTTATGGCTGTTCCTTTACAATAGAAACTTTTGTGAAAAGCCCTATTCACCTTACCTTCATATGCAAATTGATCTCCAGTAATGATATTTTTACTATAAATCAATCTCAGTCCCAAAAATATTTTAACGTAGCATTACTAGAAAAATGGTTTTATAAATTGTTAAAATGAATACGTAACTTTGAAAATAAATCTTTAAAATGATCATGTGCAACCAAAGTGCCAATCTTATGCTTTCAATATTACATTCGAATTATTATAAAAGTAACAGAAATTTTGTATTTTGTGGATTAGAAATGTTTAAATGTTGTAAGGAGATGTAAAATATTTCTATAACAGTGTAGACAGTTTTTCTAAGGCATTTAAATATGTAACTTTTGATGTTACACCCGTGAAACTGATGAATGCTTGTAACAGAAAAGAGTTGGGATGGAGAAAAAAATTTCACTAGAATAAGAAAAATAAATAGAAAAGAGTTAAGTCCAAAGAAAACAACTCAGGTGTGTGACAAGGATTGTAGGAATGTGGAAACCCAAATGAACGGAAACAAAGACAAATTACATTGTTTGGGAGCATTTATTCTCATTAGGTCTTGTTTTCCGTAATTGCTCCCTAAATTCCTTTTTTTTACAAAGAGCTTCCTTTTTATTCTGATTCTAGCGTCATTTTTAGAAATGTATACTAAAACTTAAACATAACATAATGTGCTTAAACATATTAAAATAACTGGCATGGAAGGCGATAAATATTTATATTTTAAATTTGAGACACGGAGCAAGAAATATCAACTGACTTTTCAAAATTGCCTTATAATCTAATTTCGTTTAGAACAAATTTTTGAAATAATTGATAATTTCTTATATTTGCAGTTGCTTGTGTATGTGAAAATTTTGAAATGTTTTTATCGATATTTAAAGACTTTAGTTAATTGTTACTATATGAAATACATACCAGGCATTTAAAACATCCATGTTTCCGATATTTCCAGGTTACAAAATGGGCATTTATGCTCGAAATATTTTTTTTCAAAAATTCGCTTTCAAAAACCAGACACACTTAATTAAAAAAGTAGGAACAAATTCTTTGAAAAAAAATATTTACTGATAAAAAAATATGCATTTCAATGAAATAATTGTTTGTTATAAGCTTACAGTGTAAATAGTGTTTAGTGTTTTTCATTTTGTGCTCGTTCTATTGATTAATGTAACGGATTAGAATTTTACGCAAAATTGTTGATACCAAGTCAGAATTTTTTGAGAGCCAACCGAAAGAGAAACCTTTCCTGCTTGATTATTGATTTTATACTGAAGTACCAAATAAATTTTCGCAAGAAATATTCTAAAAATAATGTTAGTAAAAAATTTAAATTCTTTTTTCCGTATACATGCATTTTTCAAACTGTAATTCAAAATTTAATGAATGAATAATTTCATTAATGTAATTGGAGAAGCCGTTGATGAAATTCTATCCTAAGACTATACCCTGGAGTAACCCTAGTCATATTCCAAGAATATTCTTTAATGATATTTTTAAGGATTGGGAGTATTCTAATTGATTTGACCAAGCAAGCGATCAACCGACTTTCAAAACTGATCCTATTTTCAAATCTAAAACACTGACTCTCATATAGAGAAAATTTATTTTAGAGGTTGAAAAGTTCACATCGCATCTTTCACAGGAATGTTTTAAAATAAGATTTGGCATGGTATTAACTTCGAAACGAATTTTAAAGATTAAATAACTTCTAAAAGAATTTAGGGAACGAAATAAAATCTATTTGCTGAACATTACAAGATTGCAATCATGATAGCAAAATCTTGCATGCTTAAATAGTTAAGAGCTGAAAGAGAAAAAAACGAATATTTACAGAAAGATAATTTGTATTTTGCTATTTTAACAAAGCAAAAACCATTCACTCTCTCAATACACGTTTTTCAAAATCTATTTACGACACCGTAGCACAATTGGGAAAACTATTGATTCATAAAATGTGTGTGAAGATCTACACTATGAACCAAAAGAGTAGCAGACATTCATAAAAAAGTAACTTTATTAAATTTAACATACGTGAAAAATTGTTTCATATTTTAACAATAGCTTGAAAACTACCAAATTTTAAATTGGTCTTCGATTAGAGAAAAATAGTAAAATAATTATTTTCCAATAATAACTTCAACAGATTGTTCCAATGGGCACCATTCTCCAATTTTTATTCCTAAACAAAATGATAGAATGACTGAATAAATTTAAACAACTTAATTTCATCTACCAAAATTAAATTGCATACTGTTCAGTCAATTTAAAAGTCGCAGGCATCTTTTGCTATTTAAAAAAGATTTATTAAGTTTTTTTAATTACAAATCCAGCCAGAATTAATATATTTTCTTTAATTGCTCATTCAATTAGTAGAAAAAAATATTAAGTCTTCTCATAAAAAGAACTGAATTATTCCTCTCTAAGTTGTAAGATAAAAAAAGACAACAATTTATTTTTATTCCTCGTGCATCTAATTATTATTTTCCTATGAGTTTCTCTGAGGCTTTATTTTGACGAAAAATATTTTTTTATATCCCCTCAAAAAACTACGAATCTTGTAGAAAGATTTTAATAAGGAATAGTTTTAATTTGAAGCTAATTATGACGCTGCTATATTAAATCGCAGTCAGGCTATTTTAATTAAATTCGTAGCAAAATATTTCCAACTATTCTTTCCAACAGTAAACGAAGCATAGTGAAAAAATTTATAAAATGCAATATGCGATATTTTTTCTTCATTTATATGATAAATGAATTTTTAATTATGAATTAATGACGAAGAAGGGGCTAATGAGTCAAAAGATATTTAATGATGGAACGTGTTAGATATTTAGTGTCGGCAATACAAATCGATTTTTGGGAGGGAAAAAAAACAATAAATGAACTCATTTTTAACACCTACCTCTAACAAGTAAGAAATATTTAGATAAAATATAATTGCATATATTTTTTTCGTAACTGAAACAATTTTTAAATTAATATGAAATTCAAACGGGATACCCCAAAATATATTCATATACATATACATATACAATATACATATATATCTATATCTATATATATATACATATTATATATATATATATATATATATATATATATATATATATATATATATATATATATATATATATATATATATATATATATATATATATATATATATATATATATATATATATATATATATATATATATATATATATATATATATATATATATAATGGGTTTTCATTCCTATTTATTTTTTTTATTTGATTTCTCAAATCATCAGTTATGTTTGGAAACCACTGTACATAATCGTTATAGTGCCTATTTAACACTTTCGTCATTAAGGTGAATCCGGGTGTTTGGGAGGAAAGTGAAATTTTTGTTTGCTATCATTATATAAATGCTACAAAAACAATTAATGAGAATTTGTTTCTGATTTTTTTCTCAGATGTACCAACTGAATTCAATTTATAAGTAAAAAATAACAGAGAAAATAGGTTAAAAGGCAACACTCAGAACACTCTCCGGAAAAAAATTTAGGATAAAATTACAGTAAAAAGTACCTGCACTCTGGGTACCAGTGCACTTTACCGCTGACTCCATTTTTAACGTTAAGTTTTACGGAACAAAAAATATGTTATATTTTAATTTTCACAGTATTATTTATTGAAAAAGTTCTGAATCGATGAAATTAAATGAATGTCACCAAAATATTACGATACAAACATTTTACTGTAAAACGGGTTTAATGGTTAATGTACCCAGGATTCTAGGACTTTTCACCATAATTTGACCGGGAATTTTTACATTGCTGTAAATTGATAAAATTATTCAAATGATTTAAAACTTTATAGGTGTTCAATTACTTAAAACCTTAACTAGCTAAACATTTCGTCAAACTCAGTAATGAGTTAGTATTATAAAGTGTTGCCAAACGTTTGATAAGTTTTTGAAGATATGAAAAATGGAGAGGGCGAAACATATAATGTAATAACTCTTATATGACGATGGTTGAAACAGAATTTTAAAAAGTAACATTTAGTACTTAACATATCACTACATATTTAAAATATTATCATCAGCCACTTAATATTAGGTACTTCTTTCAACAATATATTTTCAGTAATCAGCAATTTACTTATTCTTAATAAGGAAAAAAATTATCTGCTGATATAATCATGGAAAAAATATCATCTTTTGCAAAAGTTGAAATTTATTTAGTTTAGATGATTAAATTATTCTTTTTCCCTTTTTTACATAAAAAAATATTACTTTAAGACACTGGGAATATTAAAAACTTCGCAGTAATTTCTTACTTCACTCTTACAAGGAAATGAAGTTGAAGAAAAGTTATCTTTTCTCGCCTGCCTTCAATTTAATACAAACCTCGTAAGTTTTCCTTTGTTGTTTTTAATAAAGCACTTTTTTTTCTCATGGAGTACTTTTTTCTTGTTCTTAGATCTCCCTTAGTCAGGCAAGACTGTTTACTTAAGAAATATAGTTCTTTTGTATTCTTTCTTCGTAAGCTTCTTTTCAAAACTTCATAAATATGCTTTGTTAATAAGAAGAATTCTGTTTCTTGACATTTCTGTGTGAAATTTATGTAAAGTAACAAAGGATTATCAGAAAGAAGTTTCTGTGTTTAGAAATATAAAAATTTACACTGAAGAGAATATATTTATGTACATATTTGTCTTCATTTTTTATTTATATATTATGATTAAAACATTTTTTTTTAATTTTAACACTATTAAAATATATATTTTTTTTCAATTTAACAAAATAAAAATAAATTTTCTACTAAAAAAGAGATTTTCTGAAGAGGAAAAAATCTCGTAAAATTACTCTGTGATATGATAAATACATTTTTTGTAAAAAAATAAAATAAAATGAAATTTGAAAAAAAACATATTTCTGTTAATAAAAGCATAAATATACGGTAAACCATTTTTTCGTTCAGATGATAACGGATTACCGAAAATTCTGGTTTTCCAATTATAATTATAATTACCACACATTTAGACAAATGGGCTTAGTCATAAATGTAGGGAAAACAAAATGTATGTTATTCTCAAGAAACAGAGCCCCTGACTCCTATCCTGAAATAAATTCTTATAGATTTGAAACAGTAAGGAGTTTTACTTACTTAGGATCAATTATTACTATTGACAACAGAATGACTCCTGAAATGAAAAACCGACTGTATCTGGAAAATTGGGCGGTTTATGGGCTGAAAAGGTAAATCTAGGCTTCTTTCTTGAAAAACCAACTTCTTAATCTACAAATCTCTTGTCCGGCCAGTCTTGACTTACTCGTCTGAAGCTTGGACCATGACAAAAATGGTGGAAAATTGTATCGCAATATATGAGAGAAAGATTTTGCGGTGCATACTTGGTGGTGCAAATGAAACCAATAACTGAGAAGGACTGTACAAGATTTATGAACAGCCTGATATTATTAAATAAATAAAAATAAATTGTATTAATTGGATGACCTACGTGATTCGAGTGAGTGATGACAATACAATAAAAAAGATAATGTTTTTTAGATCCACTGGAACAAGAAAGCGAGGAAGGCCGCGGCTGAGATGTGCAGACTCAGTGGTGTCTGATTTTCTTGCAATTAATAAAAAGAAATGGAGATCAAAGATAAATCGGAAGTCGTTATGCAGAAATCTTCAGAGGAAGGCATTGGCTCATATTGGGCTGTCTAGCCAACTATGATGATGTAAAATAAATTAAACCAAATGAATGGTTTTTATGCCATTTTCTAAGGTAGCATAATGAAATTACTGAATTTTACCATAATTACCAACATTTATCATACATTAAAAAACCACATTTTATTTTTAATTTTAGAAAATTCACTACCAAAGCACATGCCGAGCTTCCTATTGCTCTCATAGAGCAGAAAACACTGTAAATTTCATTATATTCTGGTAGTTTTTATCATATATTAAAATATTATTATACTAATTTGTTTTCTTTCCTTAATTTAAAAAGAATTCATTATTTTCAAACATGTTTTGTTAACATCTCTTTGATATATAACCATTTTAGATTTAAATAGGACTTCTAAGACTTGTTGTTCGGATTAAGACTGATATTCGACTTAATTTATGATATTGATATTAATTATGATATTTATATTCTTTAAACTGCTCTTGGTTTACGTTTTACAAGACATTAGTGTAAAAAAATTATTCATCTACATACACTGGTTATCATAAATTAAGGAAAATTCACAAAAATCGCGATAACTCAAGAAATTACACATGGAATTTTATGAAACTTACCCACAATATACAACACATAGTAAGGTATTAAACAACATAAAAAGAAATTATCAGACATTAATAGTAGTATAGAAATTAGCACATGTATAAAATAAACAAATTGGAAGTATCGGTTTGCAATAGAAAAAGTACCTTTAATATGGAATATGATTGCCTCTAGAAGCAATACAGCACAAACAGCGATGTGTGATGCTTTCAATTATGCGGTCTATCAGTTCAATAGGAAGTGAGAGCCATTGCTCTTGTAAAGCAGTTGCAAGCGTGGCAAGGGTCTGAGGGGGCGGATTGATGGCAGATACACGCCTCCCTAGAGCATCCCAAACGTGCTCGATAGGATTCAAGTCCGGGGATCGAGCTGGCCACTCCATGCGAGTAATTGTTTCCTGTTGAAGATAATCATCAACAATGCGAGCTCTGCATTATCTTGCATTATCTTGCATTGTCTTGCATTATCGTCCTGTAACAGGAAGCAATCACCAATTGCCCCGGCATATGGGCGCACATAAGCATCAAGGATGTTGTCTCGATAAACCTGAGCATTCACGGTTCCCCTTGGAAAGACATGGAGGTATGTGCGCCCTCCTAAGGATATGCCTCCCCAAACACAGACACTGCCTCTTCCGTATGCATCTCTTTCACGGATGTTTGATGGATGATAACGGGTCCCAGGTTCTCTCCCTATCAAATAACGTCTACTGTCACTTTCTAGACTAAACCTGGACTCATCCGTAAAGAGAACAGGCCTCCATTGATCTGACGTCCAGTGGACATGTTGTCGGGCCCACTGCAAACGGTCTCTCCTATGGCGTGATGTGAGCGGCACGCAAATGGCTGGTCGTCTCGCATACAGACCACCTTCGTGGAGCCTTCTGCGCACAGTTGACGTTGACACCAACCTTCCGGTGGCTGCAGCAAGAGAGGATCTAAGATGTGTCGGAGTAGCGGTTCTATTCCTGCGTGCACTTAATGTCAAATATCGGTCATCGGCACTGGTCGTAACAGTTGGCCGTCCTTGACTGAACCTCCTAGATGCCGAATCTGTGGTTTGAAATTGCCTCCAAAGTCTATGAACCACAGATGGACTCACATTTAGCCATCTGGCCACTTCTGATTGACTCTGCCCTGCCTCTAGTCTCCCGATGGCTCTCCATCGTAGTTCTTCAGGCAAATGATGCCTAGAGGTCATTATTACGAATTGGCTATCTCAGATTTTCAATGTCGCAATCACAGTAAAATTTGTGTGCTTTCTCTCAAACTTGGACTTTTATGCTCCAGGCAGATGACGTAAGCCGAGTGCATCGCCACTAATTTGCATATTGCAATTTTACTCAGCTACTCTTAGTGGACAACATATGCAAATTTTGCACGGTTTGGCTTACTTTTGAAAGAGTTATCGCTATTTTTGTGATTTTTCCTTAATTTATGATAACCAGTGTACATCTTTAGAACATAATTATTTTCAACAAATCTTATTCAGTCGATTGAAGAAACTGCAAGGAATGCATTATAAGGAATTATATAATGTCTGATCAATTTATTATTTGAATCTAAAACAAACAACGTGTAAGTCTTAATTAAAAAAAATTAAAAATTTTCTATGAAAATATTTTACGAGTTCTGGTGATTTGTAAATATGACATTTTTAGAGTGTTTAAGTTGTTGGTATATTTATCGTTCACCGGACGATGGAAAATAGTTAAAAACATGCAACAATGCATTTTTCCAACCTATAATAATTGCTTTCAAATTCTCGATTTTTAAAATTTTATGTGTTTGTAATTTTTCCAATTTTTAACGCTTTATACCTTTTTACTTCTTTACTTTTAATTTTTTTGTTGTTTTTATTGCTTCATTTGTTTCTATTCTTCAGAAATATCTTTTGCAATAAAAAGTTCCACTGAATGTAGATTTAAGAACGAAGACATCATGAGGTTTAAAAGTACTAAAATAACTTGAAAAATACTTAAATTATAACACTGTACAGGCATATGACAAGAAAGAGAACGGAACCTTTTCGAGAGAAAAAAATACGTGATTGACAGTTATGAAAAACATTAGTGATTCAAACTTACCAGGTATTTAATTGTTATGCTTTGTTTCTGCGCAAGTTATGTTAACATTTAGAATTGGATATCACCTATTAAATCAATTTTTATTTTTAATTCTAATTTTTGTACTCAGATTCATTTAGTTCTATTTTATAGTAAAAGTAAGAATTACCGAAAAAAGCCATGTATATTTATGTTATTCGTAAGTAAAAATGTTTAACGAACATTCTTAAAATAGTCCAATCATCTGCGATTACAGTTGACTTTCATTTTTCATGACAGGATTTAAAAAAATAATTAATGACTAGATGACATTTATTAGTTTAGGTTTAGGAAAATAAATTCTTTAAAAATCAGATCACAAATTATAATGAAACAATTCATTTTGGTTGTTTTTTTTCTTGTTTTTTTTTGTTGTTATTTTGACAAAATCAATTGAGGCATTATGAAAACAAATAAAGTTCTTGATTTTATTAAATACTATGGCTTGCTGAAATTAAGGTCAAACATAAGAATCTGTAAGAGGTTACATAAATTCTGTAAAGTTTTCAAGTGAAATATTGACATGAAACGGTATTTCTTCTTACATATTTAAAAACTGATTTTCATAAACTTACTAATATGTTGCTATTCAACGTGTTTTTCTATTAAATACAACAACTAAAAATTATTTAAATCTTGAAATCGTTAAAAATCAAAAAAAAATATTTCAAAATGAATTTTAAGCATTTATGCAGCAAAATGTATTTTTTGTATTCAATTTTGCTTTTATTCATAAATACAAAAGAATTAACCTTTTGTGTTTCAAACTCAAGCATTAAATAATGTTAATCATCAATGAAAATAAACAAAAAATGTTCTTGTTTCATCGTTGAACCAGTATTTTGAACCTTATTTTAACCATTAATTAAACATTCCTGAAATAAATTTTTGAAGCATAAAAAATATGATACGTTAAGAGAGTTTTTGATAAATAATCATCAACATTATGTGCACGCACGAAAGCAATTAGAAAATGAACAATTATTAGATTCAAAATGTTATTTAAACACACGTCTTTCTCCAGTTTAATTTCAAAGACTATAAGAAATAATTAAACGGTTTCAACGTTTATAAAACACTCGGAGCAAAATTTAAGTAAAAAGCTTTTAAAGTCTGCTGGAAAGTAATTATAAACTGAAACACATTAAAAGAACGAAAACGTTTTAAATCACAGTGAAGTTGCTTTAAAAAACTTTTTTACGGTGCACTTTGTTTTCTGCAGAACTGAGCCTAAATCGAATAAGCAATTTCATTTTAAATGCTCTTTCCCTGCGTGCAGATATTAATTAAGGTTTCTTTTGTTAAATATTTTCTTTTTTCTCCCGAACAATTTCTTGATTTCTTTTCGAGAAAGCATTTAAACGTCAAAGTTTATAATAAATCCCATAAAATTTAAACTTCCATTTCAGTCTTTGGAAGTTTGTTGATGGGTTGTTTTGTTATAAAATTGATCAACCTAAAGAAAAATACAATTAGTATAAAATGGTTTTGATGTTTGGATTCAATCAAGTTTTTTTTCTAACTCCCAAATTAATTTACTTATTGAACAGAAATAGAATTACAAATAATGCTAGTTTCATTTAAATAAAGCTCTTTTGTGACTTTAAACACTTTTTTTAAACTTAAGTTTACATTTTCTTCATTGACTATACATATATTTTTCTTACACGGCGACGAAGAAAGTCCTCATTCATTTTTCGTATTGGCAACAAAGAATCGAAATATCAATTAAAGCGTAAATGTGCACGTTTAAAAATTTCTGAATTAAAATTCATTTCTCTCGTGGGCCGAAAAAAGTTGATAAAAACTGAGCTACAAGTTGGGTAAGAATTGAATAGTTAAAAGCAAATAGTTCATATCAAGAAAGTATTCTATATTTTTTTTAATTGTGCATAGGTTCAATAATAATATTTTTATTCATTTTTATTCTTATTCATTGAAAATTGAGTATTATTCATGCTAATTTTTTTTAAATTATCCTTAATGTTTAGTTTCTGCATAATTTTTATAAAATTTCTAATTATGTTTTTAACAAAGTTGTGAATCTTTAATAGTCATTTTTTTCAAAGCATATATGGGTCATTCTCACGAAAACTGTCAGTTCATAAAATCCCAAAAAAGTAAAGTGAATAAAAAGCTCTGAAACTTTTTATATTAATAGAAATATCTAATGGCATTATAAAGAAAGTATATATCCTATAAATTATACTTAATATTTAAATTAATTAATTTTTTAAATAATTAATTAATAATTAATTAATTTATAATAATTAATAATTAATTAATTAATTTAATAAATAAATTAATTAATTTAATAAATTAATTTTTTAATTTATTTTTCTAATTAATTAATTAGTAAATTAATTATTTTCATTATTTAAAAAGTGAGGGAATGACACTAATAGTGAGGGAATGATATTTTATTTTAATACATGTTTTTATCTAAGTTACATATACCTAAAGTTTGAAAATAATAACATACTAAGTATATCTAATATTTATTATAATTTAGTCTTATATATTTAATAGTTCTTACAGGTTTGGGAAATAAAATTGGCTGGCGCGATTGAACAAAAAAAAATTTGATAATATACTCATCTTGAATCATTCCCTCACTTCAGCGTCATTCCCTCACTTTATACACTAGTGAGGGAATGACGAATTCAATAAAATTTAAAAATAACAGTTAGGCCTAATTAATTTCTGAAGTCAATCACATACAATTATATTCATACAAGAAAGCAACATATAATTATCCACTTTCTCGAAGAAGTTGTATTTTATTTTACTCTAAAAAATGACATGAGGGAATGACAAATGTAAAAAATTTTACCTGGTTTGATTCATTCAAATTTATTCCACAGCAAAGCTTCTTTAAGTTGAAGATGGAAACATACTGCAATTTTGTTCTATGATGCCAGTTGCTAAGTTTTTATTAAAATATTTTTATTCTAAGAAGATTGCAGGGGATAAGAACATTGTTGTGAGGGAATGACGCGAAACACTGGGGACAAAGTTTAAAATATTGCTGTGTTAATATTTTTATCAGAAATTAAATATAAAATTGATTTTCTGAATTCTATATTTCAGTATTCTGAAATAAAAAACACGAATTTGCAAAAAAAAAAATTTTTTTTCAGAAACAATTTTTTTCTTTTTTTAAATCAGCAGTGGGGACAAGTGAGGGAATGACATATTGGTATATTTTAATTACCTAAAATAAATAAAAAATAAAAATTGATGATTTTATTTTTATTCTTTTGTTAGCTTGCATTCCGAAAGACACTTTCCCTGAATTTTTTTTTCGTAAGCTGTAAAACAAACATAAATATACTGGGGACATGAAAATGACTGTTTTTGTGAGAATGACCCCTATATTGTTTTCAATTGTATTTCATTTATTTCAATCAAAAATGTCTCTTTTCAATAACATATGATTGAATAAAATCTGCATTTTTTAAAAGGAAATTAATTTGAAGGAATTTATTAAATTCTTATAACAGTTGTAGACATTTCTAAGAATTTAAATCAGTTGTGAGAAAGACGAGTATGATTTGCAAGGCAAACCATATGAGATTGATTTGGGGGTTGGGTAGCTCAAGCTCACTAGTTCAATATGATTCAGTACTAAAGAGAGTATGAGACAAATGTTATTTTTATGGTAAACAAGAAATCAAAAAGAGAATCTAATAACTTTTATAACTATTAAAATGGAAAATAATTTGTCATTTTTTGCAATTATTTTAATCATATTCAATTACATAAAGTTCATAGTAATTCATTTCGTTTTTAACTTTGCAAACATACTTTAATAATTACCAAAAGTTGGGTACTTGTCTAAAAGGTGACAATACATTTGGTTGACCAGTTACAGCCTTAATTTAAAAAACAATCACTCATACATTCTTTATTCATTTATTATATTATTCTTTATTCATTGAGCTACGCATTTCTTATGACCTATATAAACAAACGATCACCTATTAAATAATTCATGAATTTATTGGAAATTTAATTATTTTACTCATCAATTCCATGACTTAATTCGTTGAATCATTTGATTTTTTTTGTCTAGTTGATCAATTGAGTCTATTCATGTTGTATTATGCTTTCAAAACGTAGTCTGCATAACTGTTTTTTTAGACTGGCATCGAACTACATTAGAATTTCTTGATCCCATAAAAATGAGAATTATGATTTCGTGAAATTTACGAAACACAATATTATAGTTTACAAAGCAAAATATTATAATTACGTAAGTTATAAATCAAGCTAACTCCCAATTTGCAAAATCAGAGAATCTAGATTCATACATGTTCTATAGGGATGTATGGTTAATTTCCAAAAGAAAGTAGCTCTGATATAACACAATCAAATCCAAATCAAACATAATCAAACATTCTTAATTCGCAATAACTGAAAAACTATAACAGTTATGCATTTAGGAACAACAGTTCAACATGAATGATTTTGTCATACTATAATTTATTGTAAAAATAGATTCTCAACACAACCGGTTGTAAAAAAGGTAAAGTGTCATGTAGTTTAAGGCTCAATAGTTTTATTGCCAGCGGCATGCTTATAGTAATGCGATCATCAATGCGCACAAATTACCTTTACTTTCCAGATAAGCTGCTACTCATTCACCTGATGCTGATGATCATCAAGTAACCATAGAAGAAAGAGCGAAAACGTTTCTCAGAATATAGTTATAGTATTTTTTTATAATTGTTAATTATTAAGTTAAAGAAATCCAGGTTCATCTTTTAATATGTATAGTTATTTTCTTTTATATATTTTGTGGATCAGATATTGCTACTTTGAAATGTTAAAACATATCAACTAAACTGAAGCATAACATATTTGAAGAGATTTTTAAAACATGTTACTGTAAAATAAACTGTTATATTTTGGGACAATTTGGTCAGCAAGGTTGACGAATGTTATCCTTATGCTAAGGGGAAAAACATATTGACAGAAATTTCCTGTTACAAAACACTACAGAAATGTACGCATCAGATATTTTCCGTTGACCAGAAATTTGGCATGAAGGTAGCTGTATTACCCTCTTATTTAATAGAGAAAAGGATTATTAAAATTTTGATCCTTTTAAAATATTATATTTTGCGCAATTTTTCAGGTTTTTCAGATATCGAAAACCATCACGTTTGAAAGAATCGTCTTAGAATTTGAATTCTCTTTCTATCAAGTTCAGATTTTCAAGTTCAGATGTTCAGAACTCCGAACTTTTTCCTTAACCGCCATGCAGACAGTTGGCATTTGTTCCAAAGTATTAATTATTTGCTTCCGCTTTGATACGCTTTGATAAGTTTTTAACATTCGGAGCTATCTTCAGCCAACAGATACAATTCGCATCAAGGGTTATTGATTTTTTTTGTTAACAAAAAAATCCTTCTTTTGACAGATTACGATGTAGTTTAACTGTAAATTTTTGTAGTTTTACAGAACAAAAATTTTCTTTTTGAAAGTTACAGAATAATTATGTATTTTGACAGAAATATTTTCAGATTGTATACCGAATTTTAGTGTGAAATATTCAAACTAAAATTTAATAAATCCAATTGCAAATTTTAATTAAATTTTAACTACAAATCAAATCAGTTTTAATTATAAATTAATTTTTAATAACAAATATGTATTTAAAAATAATTTACTTAAAGTTTCCTGTTCCTAGAGCATACTATTAGAAGTAAATCACAGCTGAAAATTTATCTATATTTTTATAATCAAACATAAACTCATATTTCTTTAAATGAAAATGACATTGTGAGTTATAAAACTAGTTTTTATATCCATTGTTTTAAGAAAATGACATTTTAATGACATTTTCAAACGTGTAGGGTAATGTATTTTCCTTGTAAAGCTTTACTTTATCAGCTAATCTGCTAGAAAGATAAGTTTGCTTTTTCGTTCTATTCACACGTTGAAACATGCTTTTTAATAAATCATAAGCGTCCGGTGGCATTTATTGCCTAAAATGATGACTTGAGTCTGCCATAAAGCTGTCCGATAATCAGGTTTCCTATCTCCCAGTTCTCATTTTCGTTCTGCTAGTCTACTTATTTTTCTATTATTTACAGCTCTTTAAAAGGATTATACATTTGACACTATACTTTCTAGCCTTTATTCCATTAACAAAATTAAAGACGCATCCCTCTTTTTGTAGAAAATGATGGAGAAAAGAAATTTTATATTTATGTTATGTAATTGCGCGTTTCTCACAAACTGTGTAAATAATGCACTTACTATAAAAAAGAAAAATAATGAGTTGCACTTTAGTTTAAAAGATAAAATGTGCAATGAAATGAGCGTTGGTACCCTTATTTTATGGAAAATGCAGTAAACTCAAATATTTCGACGCAAATAACATAAAAAGAGATTTTAAAAAAATTAAACCTAGTAAACCTTCTAAACATGCTAAACGTAAAACTAATAAATTTTTTCTAGCAATAAACTGTATTTAAATAATTGCAAACATTTTATTTCAATACTACCTTTTCAAAAGTATTTTTAAAAAATTCCATGCACAGAATCAAATCATTATTCATCAAGTAATCATCAAGATTTTTTTACATACATAAGACTTTAAGCATCGCTTGTGGATTGAAGCAGCCTCTCTATTCAAGCTCAAGCTAGACCATCCAAGAACATCTTTTTCCCCAATACGGTCTTCCTCGCTTTCTTCGTCCCTCAGGTGCCCAGGTGAAAGCTACACGAAGAAGATCAGTGACTTGCATTCGCAAAATGTGTCCCCTCCACGTCCAGCTTCGATATCTGATTTTTTCAGTACTGGGTTTCGTTTTGGCTTCTCGTCATAGTTGCTTATTTGAAATTTGGTAAAGCCAAACGATTTTTAAAATCCTGCGTAGAACTTTAGTTTCTATGGGTCTTAATATGTTTCCAAGTTTCTCAACCATAAAGCAAGACTGCTTTAACTGTTGATTTAAAGATGAGTAGTTTCAACTTGATTGTTAACTCCCAGATTTTACTTAATGTTCTAAAAACACCATGTGCTTTGATCAGTCTGGATGTAACAGCTTAGTCAGTTCTACCTGTGGTGGACACTATTGAACCGGGATAACTAAAATAATCATTCTTATTCAGTTATAAATGCTTTTTTTTAAAAATCAATCATTACACAAAAGAGAAGAAAAAAAATGTCTCCCAGTTAGTGTGGTGGAGTCTTGATTTTCCATAACTTGTAACAATTTTTCTGAAACAGAGAATCGGTGACTGATATGTTGCTTCAATTGTGTCTCAGTGGTTTAGGTTCTACTTCATTGTAGTGTTCCTAACAATTTTAAAAACTGATTATGGCAAGGGAGGTTGAATAGTGTCGACGGAAATAAGGTGTTTACTACTAAGTTAGTGTTTATCCCTTTCGATCTAAATTTTCACATTCTAAAAAATAAGAACACTGAAAAATGGGGAAAATATTACTTTTACGCATTAAAAATTTATAGTTATAATGGTTCTCTTTTTGAGCATTCTTAATTAAAAATTACAATTTCGTTCACTTACATTAAATACATTTAATACTTTAAAACATGCACATAATTTTGAAGTGTTTTTGCAATAAAAATATATAATTATTCTGGATTATCTATAACTATTCTGGATCTGCAATCTCGGTAAACAGTAATAATCATATATCTTATATTCAATAATTATTTTTACTAAGACATATAATTATAAAATTTTAACCAATAAAAATGAATAAATATTCGAGATTAGAGCATTTTGTTCCAACAACTTTTCTCGTAAATATTGCGTTCACAAACATTACTTATTTTTCTTACTGATTTCCAAGTATCTTCTGAGAATAAACATCATAAAATGCCTCTCAGTATTTGATCACAAAAGAGGAAGGGCTTACTTAGCGTGCCTAACTTCATTTTGTTCTGGCTTCGAATATTAAGCTTCGCCTCCCAACACCATAAGTCTCTATTATTCACGCGAATGAAGCATCAAGAAGAGTAAAGCTTTTGTTACGGACTTACCAGCGTCCATCGTTTCTGTTTCGCAGGAACGAAACATTAAGAATGTGGAGTTGTTTGGGTTTTGCAGATACAATATATAAAAGAATTCAAAAATGACTATACAAGAAACGGGTCAATATTTGATTGGAAAGAATAATATAACAGTTTAATCGTGATAATCCACAGTTACCGCTTAGGAAAAATATGCTCATAATGTGGAATTAAGATTTTCCTTTTCAGTTTATCCTATTATTCACTGAAAAGGAAATTAGTTCCGATAATAAAAATAAAAGTCTTAAACTGAATTAAAGTCCTTTGACAATCGGGTGAACCATGAGAGGTTTTCGCAATTACTATGGATGTGTAGAGTAAATAAGTGTCAGTTTTATCAAAATGTCATTGCCGGAAACATGCTTTCCCAATGCTTCATACAGTAGTTTACTTGTTTTCACTTCTAACTTTAAATAATAAAATATGAAGGTTTGTAATTTGAGCTGCAGTAGCTCAGGAATAGAGCACGTGCCTCTCAATGAGGTCATACAGGATCGTATTACAGCAATGATTGGGGAATGGGAATTCTGCTCCCGACTAGCACCGACCACACTGTTGACCTAAAATATCCTCAGTGGTAGACGGATCATGGGTTAGAATCCTCTTTGCAGTCAGGCAAACCTTGAGGTTTATTCCTGGTTATCCCCTCCATGTTACGGAAAAGTGAGTCAGATTCATCAAAAAGTCCTCCTCTCGCGGAGGAATATATTCTGGCTAAATTACCGTACTATATGATATTGACATTTCTGGTAAGCAATATCTGGTATTAAAACCAAGCCATACGGTATTTAAAGTATTCATTTGCTAATTTTTCCGTTAAGTTGAAAACAGTTTATAACTTTCTACATTATAGTTATTCTTGACACATATTTTGGAAAATAATACAGAACTAAAAAGTAAGTTTACATGAATAAATTACTTTCATACTAAGCTCTAAGATATTATGACAGAATTACCGAATTTCATCGTATTCAACAAATGATATATTATGGCAGATTTATGACATATTATAAAACCGTATTTTATTGTTAATTTTGCCAAAATCATTACCAAAACTCTCCGATAAAAAATATTGATCTTTTTGGTGTTCCCTTAGAGTCAGAAATATGATACATTTTACCCCTATCTGGTGGTTTTGATCAAACTTTTTTTTCTCAGTATGAAGAATAGCTTGTCTGTTTGTCTGAATGGTTAATTTAGCATTTCCCTTGTCTTTTAGGTAGCGTTCAAAATTTCTAGGCTACAGAGGAGAACATAGATAGCCGAAAAACTTAAAGAAGGTTAAACGTTCAACGACGGCTATAAAATAGGATATTAAAACTTGCTAGTCTATGCCGTCATTCTTATTATTCACGTAAATAAAGTATCTAGTTAAGAAGAACTTTTGTTACGGACTTACAAGTATCCATAGCTTCTGTTTCCCAGAAACGATAATTAATATTAAGGATGTGGTGCTGTATCGGATTGTCGAGCAGTTTAAATATAGATAAAACGATTCAGTATTTTATAGAGAGGTATTATTATCATTAAAGATATTCATGAAATATGAGATAATCATGATGATATATTTCATATGAATAACGAAAATATTGACCGAAATAATTAGTAAAATTGGAAATATATGGTAAAAAGCAATCGTAATTGTATCGTGAAATATTGATATTTTCAGACTATTCAAAATTTCGATATTGCTTTACTCTAACCAAGCTTTAGTAATACATACTAGCTTTACTCGTACACCCAAGCTTTATTATAAAACATGAAAAATGTTTGTCAATAAATAATTCTGTTTTAAAAGAAGTGTTCCTTATTTTTTTGTCCAGTTGCATTTATTTAATAAACACTTAGATTGTGGTTGATAGTTTTAATTATATTATTTTTATTTTTTAAAAAATATGCTTTTTTTCGAAACATTCACTAATTGTTTCGATCCGTTTGCTTCTTGAATTACTAAAAAATTTTTAAAAAATTATGTAATTAATCAAAGAAACTGGAAAAAATATGCAAAACACGTTTGTTTCTCAAAGGTAATGTGGAACAAGTATAGAGATTTCAAGAATCAAATTATTTTGAAAAATGTAATTTAATCTGCTATTGGGGGTAGCCAAACACATTGATTCAAATATATTTTAAAAGTAGATTTACTCTACAAATATCAGAAAAAAAGATCTAAAGGAAGATAATGTTCATATTCCATTGCAGAAATGACAGTTAAATTATACCTTGTCAAAACTAAGCATTCCATTTTTATTCTCAAATTTCAAATTCTACTTACATTAAAGAAAAAACGAATTTTGGAGTATTTAGGAAAATAATGTATTCTTAAAGTAGGAGAAAATAGTTTTATCCCGAAACATTTACCCAAAGAAACACCAGGAATTTTAAATTAAGCTTGGCACAGCTCCAAACTATAAAATTGTGACTGAAACATATTAAAGTACAAACAATTTACGATTTCAGAAACAAAAATTAAAAATAGGAAGTGAATCCCCTTTATTTGAGAAGGAGAGGCCATGTTTTCTGCATTTGTTTTTTTATTTTTATGGTCTGCGTCATTTTTTTCTGATATTGTTCTAATGTTTACTGAAAACAATGAATTCATATATTTTAGTAAATACATTTAGTAATATATAAAGAGAAATATTGCTAAAAAAAGAGTTCTTTATCACTTATTAGTATCTATTGAACATAAGATATATAACTATTTATTGTATTACAGCTGGTGTGAATGGATATGGAAGAATTCATTTATTTCATTCATTTCAAAGCAAGAATCAAAATTCGAAATAAATCGTAGTAATTTAATGCAATTACATTGTTTAAAATCATAATAAAAACTCATAAGGCCGCAAATCTTCCATTTTGAAAACCATTTTTGCTTTTCAACCCAGTCAAAACTGGTAGGTCACCACTGGTAAGCCCTCACCATTTTATGATCCTCACCATTTATCACCATTTTAACTAATACATGAATTTCTCGACACGTTTAGATTTTGAAACCTTTAAAATATAGGGGTATCTGTAATTAGGATATATATTATTCCAATCGTTTACCTAGGAGAATGGTCAACAGTTTAATTCTCTAATTTTTGTTCTTTTATGTTTTTCAGAAAACTTCTTTACTTGATTAATTGTATAAAAATTAAGAAGTTGGTTGAATGGTGGCAAATGATCCTCACCGTTTACCACCATTTTAATTAATATGTGAGTTTTTCTGACACATTTAGATGTTGAAACGTTTAAAATATAAGGGTATCTGTAATTAGGATAAATATTATTCCAATCGTTTATCTAGGAGAATGGTCAACAATTTAATTCTCTTATTTTTGTTCTTTTATGTTTTTCAGAAAACTTCTTTACTTGATTAATTGTGTAAAAATTAAGAAGTTGGTTGAATGGTGGCAAATGATACTCACGATTTACCACCATTTTAATTAATATGTGAGTTTTTTTGACACACTTAGATTTTGAAACGTTTGAAATATAAGGGTATCTGTTATTAGGATGAATATTATTCCAATCGTTTATCTAGGAGAATGGTCAATAGGTTAATTCTCTTATTTTTGTTTTTCATGGCTTTCAGAAAACTTCTTTACTTGATTAATTGTATAAAAAATAAGAAGTTGGTTGAATGGTGGCAAATGATCCTTACGGTTTACCACCATTTTAATTAATATGTGAGTTTTTCTGACACAGTTAGATTTTGAAACGTTTAAAATGTAAGGGTAGCTGTAATTAGGATAAATATTATTCCAATCGTTTTTCTAGGAGATTGGTCAATAGTTTAATCCTCTTATTTTTGTTTTTTTATGGTTTTCATAAAATTTTTGAAGTTGCTTAAATGTATAAAAGTTATGAAGTTCAAATGTTTAAGGTCATGATAATTTCAATCCAATTTTTTTTCCATATTTTTTAAATATTTTTATAATGTAATCCGGTAATGATTGGGAGAGATAAGTTGACACATTCGTACTTCAGTTCTAACTAGAAAAATCTAAAAACAAACTATCTTGGAGAGTTCTAGAAAAAAATATAAATAAAAATGGCACTTTGCATTTGAAAATCCGTCAAATTGTATTTGAAATCCGTAAACAAATTTAAAGGACTTACTTCTCCTGGTTATTTTAAAATCAACTTTGTGCAAACAAATCTAAGAAAATAGAAAAGAAATAATAAAGAATGAACAATGCTAAATCTTTTTTTTTTATGTATAAAAGGAGTATAGCTAAAAGCATTTAGAAAATATTTCTGAGACAGATTATTTGTCTGTATAATAATATACCAAATCTCTAATTCAGAAATATTTATGATACGAAGTTATATCAGCTTAAAATAATACAAAAAATATTAAAGATGAAAGTAATATTTTTAATGGCACTTATTTCCTATATTTTTTAAAAAAAACTTCGATTGCCGTATATTTTCTCCTTTAAATGTGAATCGCTCACACAATTATAATAACAACTCACTGATTTGTTGATGTCACGATCAGGTCACGACTGATTTGTTCCTGTCACGCTACAGCAAAAAAGGAAAATCTAAACAAATTTCCTGCTTGAAAGCTCCATAAAAAGATTCTCCATGATTCGATAACAATAAACTATTTTTAAACAATTACTGCACATCTTTAAGCGATCATATCGGTATACAATACCCTAGTGAACTATATATATATTGCTATGCAATTTTCCTGTTGAAAAAAAGGATAAAAAGATTTCTATTAGATGCTACTTACTCCCCCCCCATCTAATAATCTGCAAGACAAACGCTGAATTTCAGAGCATTCTTAATAGTTAAATTTATAAAAACACTTATGGTAACGGAAAACAAACAAAAATAAGAAACAGACTGCGAAACAAATCGAGTCACAAAAAATGAACTGGTGTAAAATGCATTAAAAATATGAGCATTCATCATACTAACAAAGCGTATTAAGTGAGATGCCGTTGTTTAAGAGTCAGTAACCTTTTCTTAAACTGACATGACTTTAAAATCCGACGACATGATACATGATGCACTGATGTTTAAAACTAAGAAAATATTCAAATGTGGTCACAGATTTCCATAACAAATGAATCGAACTTTTTTCCTATGCATCAAACCAATCAGATGCCTAAACCATCAAACCTCTGATGCCATAGTAGTTGAAGTTGATTTATGTAGCGACCTCATTTAAAGGTAGGATACAGTTTGTTTTTTTTTGTCATATGCCTGTTTAGGCAGTGGGGGTGTCCCTGTTTCTCAGTGGCGCCATCTACGGCCAGGAATTCGACTTCTGCCACGCCATTCACACAACCACAACCCGTTTATAGGGCGGGTCACATTCACAGACTTAAGAGAAAGGGCATAGAACACAGAGAGAGAGAGAAAGAAACATCCATGCCTTGCCCGGGATTCGAACCCAGGACCTTTCTGATGCAAGGGCAGTTCCTTGCCCCGTACACAGGCCGGTCGGCGTAGGATACAGTTGTCTTGTTCAAATTGTTCATTCTTTACCATGGAGAAACGAGATATTTGCTACCTAGCCTCCATTTGTCATGAAAACAACCATTATGACAGTGAAGGATTGAAAGCCTAGGCAGACATGTTCAATGACGACACACTCATCCATATCTCTTGAAACCTTGCTTTGAGTAATCTGATAAAGATAGAAAGCTCCTCCAATCTGAAGTTTACAGGAAAATAAAAATATATGCCGGTCGAATTGAACAACAAGATCGAACTCAAAATTAAGGACAATATCTGTGATGCTCTAGGGAGGACAACTTCAAGACACAATATCCGTTTAACAACCATTCAGGACCTGTAAACATTATTGCTGGTCAAGCAGGTGCTAATTACTACAGGAACTTATAACCTGCTTTATTTCCAGGATAGGATTGCGATGTGAGGCCTGCATATCCGTAAGAGGAAGTCTAACCTACATATTTTTTTTGTTACCCTTATTAATTTATTTCATTTCACCCTTACTAATTCATTATGTTTTGTCGCCATTGTTTCAAATATCTATCAACTTATGTTCAGTCTCTTTGGATAACAATCCAGTTCCAGACTTGTAAAAAGCGTTTCTGAACAGAAACTTTTGCACTGTTTATTTCCAGTAACAAATCATCACTATGTAAGGCGTGTTTATGTATGAGACAGACTCTTGCCTTTAATAATACCTTTTCATTTTTAGATTTTGCAACCATTGCTTTTTACCTTTCAACTCCGGTGAGTGTTATACTCACGATTATACTGTTAAATGATTTATTTATTTTTTTTTGGTATTATATCTACTGATGCTAAATTAAAATTTCATAAAAATCTGTTCTGTATTTCTGATGATAATATACTACATATAAAAACTTCATTAATTTGGAAAACTGATTCGCTTAAGAAAATGTGGAAAAAAGCAATTTTAATAAATTATGTCAAAAAAACATATGTACCTAAATTTTAATTTTTAATTAATTCCGTGTGCTATTAATATACTAAATTTTGATAAATAACTAATTTTTAAATTGTAGAAAATGCATTCAATGATATCAACGAACAGACATATAAGGTGAAAATTAAATATTGTAAGCATTTAGCAGTAAAATATAACGGAATTCTTTAATAATCACCTAAATAAAAATCAAATTATTGCTTATAAACGAATCATTTTTTATTATCGCATAAAACAATTCAATTAATTAAAACTGTAATAGCAATGCATACATTAATTTTGTTCTATCATGTTAGGCTATTTAACTTTTTTATAAATATGTATATTATAATAATATAATTTTAAATTTTGTGTTTGACACTTTCTAATTTAAAGAAGTTTTCAGAAGAAATAAACAATCCTTATTTATTTTTTAAAAAGAAACATTTTCAAAATAACATTTTCAAAAACACATTTTCAGTAGAAATAAACATATCTTAATTTATTTTTCAAAATATCTATTCAAGAAATATTTACTTTAATTTTATATTTCCATTTATGATATTGCCATTATCATACTTTTATATTTCAAATGTCCATACTATAAAAAATAAAACCGTAATCTTTGTGCCTTCTGTAACAAACACGGGAAATAATTTTTCCTTTATTTTTACACTTTTCATTAAATATTTGTTGCTCGAAATCTCCCAAACATTGCTCGTAAAACCAGGCAAAGTAAAATTGCAATCATCATAAACTAAAGGGGGTTTCTTTATTGGAGATTTTTTTAGATAGCTGTAATGGCAACACATTTATTATTCTATAATGCAAGCATTAAATAATCCTTTTTAATAACACCTCTTGGGAAGAGATAAATAAATGTTGGTTTCCGCATTATACACGAAATGCCATCATTATTGAAAAAACCATTTTACTTTCACGTAAAATAATAATAAAACCCACATATTAAGCCGCTACTTAGAAAGACCAAAAAATATTGCAATTTTCTATTGGCATTAACATCGAGATAACGCTTTCATTATTTAGAGGAAATTTTGAATTTGAAAAAGGTTTTTGAATCTGAAAGTAGTGTTTATTCATCATTAAGAGTTGAGTTCAACGGAGCGTGGATTTTGTTTTACAGTTTAGCGTATATTCCAATAATAAACATGAATCTAGTAATAATCATAGATTATAAAATGGAATTGGAAAAGTACTTATATATTTTTTTTTAACCTTTAATGTGAATCCCTTAAAAATATTAGAAGAATAAAATATTGAATGAAATAAAGTTGCACTAATTATAAATATTACGCAATCTATAATATCAGTAATTCTCCTAAATAGTCATTATTCTGTCACTAAATAGTCACTATCAATTACTCCCATCTCCAGAAATGTTAAAAAAATAAGTCATCGACTATTTTCAAAAATGTAAAATAGGATTGAGAAGAAAAATTATAGAAACATGTAGTATAGAATGCGCATAAATAATTAAATGTCTTACAAATGTTTTATAAAATAACTAGGAGGCTCCGCCCCCTGCTCGCTAACGCTCGCCAACCCCCGAGAATTGCTACGCAATCCTATGTGGTTCACGCCGTGAAGCATGGCTATCTGCGCTCGCTCGCCAATGAACACAATGTTCTAGCACAAAGACATAATATATTATCATCAAAGACATAGTATTTTATCATCAAAGACACAGTATTGTACTTATGTAGAAGAATTCTACCAATGTTCTTATTGGCTTTTAAAAAAGTATATTAGCTATTTAGATTGTACATGGTGAAAAAATCAAAACATTAGCTAAATAAGAAACATATTAGCAAAATAAATTATCAAATATTGCTTCACTAATATTCTGCATTTTAAAGCGTGAAAATTCAATGCATAAATAAACGCGAAATATAAAAAAAATTCAATGCATTCAATACAAACACTTAAACGTTTTTTAAACGTTTAGGTAGCTCCCAGTAGAAAAATATCAATTCAACAGCGGCTTTTTAAAGCATTCTTACTTCAATTAATTAATTAATTCCTAATTGAGTTTAAATTAAATATTGTCATGTTTTTAGTGCATGAATCTGAATTGAACAACCTGATAATGCTCACTCTGGTTATTGTTATCTGGTTGCTTACTACGTGCTCTTGCGCGCCAAATCCAATCAATTAAAAATGAAAACTGTTGCCAGCGCGAGAAAAGAAATATCATCGGTTTTATTGATACATACATACATACGTACGTATTAGCGTTTTATATAATATAGATTACAAAGTCCAAATCTACATAAACGTCCACTGTTACATTTCTTAGATCGAGATAAGATTTCTTGGATTTACTTAGCCTTTGGAGTAAAATAGCTTTGTGACTTAACTACCACTACGAAAATTAAACATCAATTCACTGGTATATAAGACATGTTAACTTGAGTCAATCATGAGGTACCTTTTGATAGATGACGGTTGGCATTGTCGATAACTCCGCTCCCACAGCTTCTTCCTACACTGTGTTATCATGTTACCAAATGGAACAGTAATCAATCTCATTTTGTAGTGCGTTACCATTTTACTATACGTAGACACTCATTTTGTAACTTTTCCTTCAGCCATTTATTAGCTAAGAGAGCATACATTTTAAGCTACAATATATGTTATTAATAATTTTAATATTATATAACTGGCTAATCTTTGAAACTGCGTGATATTCGATTACATTAACAGAAAAAAAATATATAATTGAAACAAAAATCTTACTGTAACTCACAAGTCAAATTAAGTTCGCTGTTTTTGCCTGTTACATTTATTAGATTCATGATAGCTCAAAAAATATATTGTAAATTATTTCTTTATTAAAACAATGCAAGGAATAAAATCCATTCTGTTATATACATGGTCATCATAGTTACAAGTAAAAATTAAAGATTGAATTTAAATGTAAAATTGTTTGGCCGAAGAGTTTAATTATATTCATTTTGATTGTTTGATTGTACTAATTTATTTACAAAGCATATTTTATTTCAAAAAATATCAAAAATGGATATCTTGTTTCAGTTTTGCTTATTAATGGAAAGAAATCAACTTTCAATTGCCTTCACTGAGCATTTTTAGGCTTTTTTTTTATTTGCAGATGTAACATCTATTTAAATAAAAAGAGTTAAGTTATTTTTATTTTTGACAGCTAAGTCATGTTAAAAACCTAAATTTCTAATAATTTTTATCTGGTCATTAATTATGTTTAGACTCAACCGAATCAGACATGAAATTAAAATTATGTATGAATTGTATGTGAATGAAGTGTAAAAAATATTCAATTTTGAATTTTAAGGCAATCGCAGATACTTTCAAACGATGCAAACTAATTTACGATATTTGAAAAAGAATCAAATCTCAAGAGAGGAATTTATTTAAAGCAAAAAGTAAGCGTCCTGTTTAAAATCAATATTTTAAGCAAAATTAAATAGTTAAAAATTAAAATGATGAAGGGTTATTTGTCTCTTTTTTTTAGTTTAGATATTTGAATTTATACCATTTTCATTCAAACTAAATTGATTGTTCACGTTTTTAAAAAAAATTCTAAATCAAGTGTTATAATTTAATTAATGTGCTCACTTGTAAAAAAACAATGCTAAAATATGGCGAATTAATACTTTGTAAAATAGTTAATACACTCATGGACAAAAAAATTAGCGCACCAAGAAGGAGTCGTCAAAATGAAACGAAATTTTACATACGTAATGACTACTTTGATATAAGTAAATGATTAGAAAATCAAAGACTATCGTTTTTCTTTGATTTTCTAATCATTTACTTATATCAAAGTAGTCATTACGTATGTGAAATTTCGTTTCATTTTGACGGCTCCGTCTTGATGTGCTAATCTTTTTGTCCATGAGTGTATATCATTTGTAACTATTGGGTCTATATGAAAATTATGTATGCGTATTATTATAAATTCTGCTATCGATTTATTATAATAAAAACAAAACTCTTGCTTTTGTAAGTAAAAACACATTATTTTAAGCAATATAACAATATATTATTACCAAAGTTGTGTAAGTTAACAATTTTGAAGGCCGTGGTAAGTATACTTACCACCACGTTTTACCACTTTTAATTTAGGTATCCATTTTTCAATAACTTCAGCTTTCTTGAAGTGAGTTTGAATAAAATTGGTAACCATTTGTCACTTTTAAAAAACGTATAAAAGTTATAAAATGCATAATTCCTTTTGAAATTATTTTATAAATAAAGAAAAATAAAAGTCAGTAAGTTCCTAATAAGTCATGTTAAATATATTTACCACCAAAAAAATGGCATTTTTATAAACTAAATGAGTTGTTTTTTTTTAATATCAATTACTGTTCTTAAAACAATTTCAATTCCAAAAATACTTTAATTTACCTTTACTAGAAATAAAGTCCCCTCTAAAGGGTTAATAATGACCCACGATTTAAAAAAATAGTTTTAAAAAAAACGAAATGAGGTAGAGAAGTACAGCTGTTAGCGTTTTGCTTATAAAATTAGAAATTGTTTCTTACGATTTACGAAATTAGTTACAAAAATCCTCTACAGATGAGGCTGCCGTAAAATGAGTGGCCGTGCTTTAGTCGTGTAAATATTTGCAGGGATCTATGCTATTGCCTTAAACTACCGCCACTTATTTTCTTTAATTGGCCATGACTAAAATTAAATATTAGAAAGGCGCAAATTTATTACACGATATATTCCAAAACAATTTCTATGCTTCCGCACGTATGCACAGAAATGCGTGTTTCTTGCATGTGTTTCTGAAAATAAATTTAATGTTTATTCGCAGCTTTAACCATAGTCTTAAGAATTTTTTTTTGCTCATTTACGTTCAAAATACATAAATATCGGAAATAAAATACATAAACATCAGCTAAAAAAGAAATACATAGATCAGATACTGACTGATCTAAATGGCATTTCTATTTTTTCTATTTTTTTTCCATTTTTCCTTTTCTTGTTCTTTGTAAACTGTAATCCGCTTCCCTTTCCTGTCTTTGCTTCGATCTTGAAAGCATTGGTTTCAGATCATGAAAAAAAAAGTGTTTCGTAGTTGTCGGATTTTCACGAAAACAATTCGTGTTATTTTGGTTGTTTTTGGTTGGAAGAAAAAAAGCTTCTCTCCTCCGACGGAAGAAGAAATTTAACAGTTTTATTGCACAGTAGAGACTATCGTAAATCGCATGTGATGGATTGTTTGAAGTAATATTCTTTCAAAGTTTTTGGATGATGGACATTGGATATATACAATGCATGCCTTAGAAATAATATCTGTTTCTAACGGCAACTAGTATTTTGGTTTTGTATTCTAAATCTATGTTTTATATGTTTATCTAAATTTATGTTTTCTGCTTCAATATTTCTAAAGAACTAAATTATAAATCTTCTTTATGTACATTATGTGGATTTGTAAAAATGTATTCTTAATAGTTGTCATACCTATTATTTATTTATTACGTAAATATAAACCTTATAAAATACAAGATACAGCTTTATAAGAGCAGTATTATTATGTTTTGGTGGTTTTGTTTTATTTATCATTAACAATAAAATTTTTAAAAAAAACTTTTGTAAAAGATAATAATGGCTACCTTTAAACATGACTCTGAAGCTTATAAATACAAAACAGATTACAGTTCAAGAATGGAATAAATTATGAAAAAGATTCTTAAAGCACTCTTTGACTAAGGCTATTATGCTTTTTTGATAATATGTTACCTCTTAAGTACCTAAATAGTTCATTATTATTCCTCTGCGAAATAAAATTCTATATCAAAATGTTAAATGAATTAGAAAAAAAAATCTGCCTTTGATTTGCCTTCGAACATCTTAGACACAAACGGGAATGACATATACGAAATTAATTATTTTTTTTTTCATTCTTTCTCGCCTGATCCACAGCGTTATATCTTTTAATTAAATCAATATTATACATATACGCAGTCATTGCTTTTTAGAAGTAGCTTGTGTGGAATTTAGACTTAACTCGCAAGGCCAATGGCTGATGAGCTTAGCTTTTCTAAGAGTCATTAGAAACAACAGCAACTATTTATCTATCTCATTTATCTAAACCTTAAAATATTTTATTCATAATATGATTGATATATTTTGTATTTTACTCCATAATATAATTTATACATTTATACATAATATAATTTATACATACTCCATAATATAATTTATACATAATTTATACCATAATACATTATGATATAATGAATCACAATCCCATAACATAATTTTTTTAAATATAATATAATTTAATAGTATAAAGACGAAATAGGCTGAAATACACACGAAATATACTCCCTTCGAAAGTTTGAAACTTCCAACAATAATTATAATTATACAAGATGAAATGAAAAGTAAATAATCAATGAATTATTATCAATCAACCCTACTAAATCATTCACAAAACTAAAAGACATATACCAACACAAGGAATTGCGTTAAAACAAATCCATTTTTTTATTTACCTCCCTTCCAGATAATTTGATGTTATCAAATTAACCAAATTCTGTTTTTCGAGTTATTTTTTTTTCTTCAAAATACCTATTGATTATATTTAGTACTACCTGAATACTCGTTCTTCGTACGGTGTGAAAAAACATCAACCAATCAGAACTGAACACCACTACAAATTCATGCACAAAACTTTCGGACAAATACCGACGCAAATACTAAAGTTTAAATTACAGTGAAGCCTGCCAAGTTGACCACCCTTGTAAGTTGGACACCTGCATAAGTTGACCTCAATTATCAAGAAAAGAATTTTTTTTAATATAATATAAAGAAGCAAAACCTTTGTAACTTGACCACCTGTCTATCTTGCATGTTGACCACTGAAATAAGTCAATTTTGTCTAAGAGTATTATGAAATTCTATTCTAAAACCCTCATAAGTTGACCATAAAAAAAAAATCAGAAAATTTTCTGTCATGTTGAAATGTATGTTAAAATTTCACTTGTTTGGTGAAACAGTGTAAAAAGCTAATCTAAGCCTTTTTGTGAGTTCACCATCTGGGGAAACTGCAGGGGGTCAGCTTTTGACCATTTCTTTCATTCATTCATTGAAAGCAGGTGTGTTAGTTGAAAAGTTGCTCTTCCAGTTGCAATAGTGAGCATAGTCACATGTAGGGTAAACCAACCAGTGAAGGAACACTACCCAGTGAAGGAACATTTCATATATATTGATTAAAAATAAGAATTTGAAAGTTTTTCTTTAGATTGATTGGTAACAGTAGCTTTCTGCCAAACAATAGGAAGTCATCTAGCAATGCTATGAACTACCTGGTCAAATATACTTCTCTGGAAAAATTTTTGAATTTGTTATTATCTCTGCAACACCTTGTTTCTTTGAAAAAATTATAGATGCGTGTTTGTATTTATATGTTTGAAGTGGAATTAATTGCGTGTAATAGTTTTATTTTTCTCACTGTGAAAAGGAGAATTCAAAATATAGTTATTGAAGTTACATTTTATTTTTTTTAAGCATCATATCATAATAAAGATAAGGGGATGTTTATTCACCCATATGAGATAAGGGGGTGTTTATTCACTGGATCACTAAACGATGAAAAACCAGTGAAGGAACAAGTGTTCCTTTTCCGGGTTTTTTTTCTAAGTTAATGAAAATAAAAGATAAACTTTAATTTTCTTGTACCTTTAGTGATGTTCCTCATCAAAAGTATGTTAAAAATACGAAAAACAACTTCTAACCCAGGGGTTTCCAACTGGCGGCCCGGGGGCCACTTCCGGCCAGCGGAGCCTTTTTTGTGGCCCGCGAACTAAAATATATTAGTTGTCATTTTTTTTGCGGACAACTTTCGTAAAAAATCAATATGGGTTTAAAATACTTTTCTCGTTAATAAAAGCCTAATTTCTTCGTTTCTGTGAAATTTAGCATACCAACGGTGCAAAAAAAAATTTTTTCTCGGGTTTTGCACCCAGGAAAATATTTATTCAAATACAAAAATAATCGTGTATGTAGCTCTATTTTATTTCATTTTTTTTTGTATTTTGTGAATATAATTTAGCATGTGTGTATCAGAAATTTTCTCGAAGAAATTATCCGATTTAACTTTTTGAAACCACTCACTCATTTTGGAAGAAAATTTTTACACACACATTCGTAAATTTTAAATGTAAATATCTATTCTCTGGTTGTTGCAGCATACAAATCTCAATTTTCTCATTGAATATTTTGTGTGCTACTATGTAAGTTTTAATACCAACCTTTTTAAAGTTTTATATCTTTACAATTAGATATCTTTTGCACATTATTTGTTTAATACATAGGTGCACATTAAAGTTATTGTAGCCCGAATTTTAATTATTTATTTAATATTTTTAAAAATAGTATTAATAACAATTAAATATTTTTAAAAATCTACTTCTTATTTTAATTTGTAATTCAGTACTTTTGTTTTGTACAACTTATTAAAAATCAGACAGTAATATTTAATGTTCTTTCAAACATGAAAAAGTCCTTCATAAAATTTTGATAAAGTTGTGGCCCGCCATTTAATTTGTGTTTTTAATTGTGGCCCGCGACCTCATGTAAGTTGGAAACCCCTGTTCTAACCAATGAGGGAACCAGCACGTTCCTTTACTGGGCATAGATTTCCCAGTGAATGAACAGTATGTGTTAATATGTTGACACTTTAATTTTGAATTCATGATTACAAAAAAAAGTTAACATTTTCCAAGTATTTATATGTTATAATTTCAAGAATAGGCTTGTTTTTAAATATTTGTATGGCTTATAAATTCATAAAGAGCATTAAAAAATAACCAAAATTAAGTGTTCCTTTACTGGGTGTTCATTCACTGGTAAGAGCTGCTCCTTCACTTGGTTTTCTTACTACTTGTTATTTGAACCTCCAAAACTTTAAAACAATATTATGTAAGTTCTCTACAATTTTTTTACATAATTTGCAATTAGTAACAAATATGCTGACACTGTTATTTAACTAAAATTACGAATTTTGAAATTAATATGATTTTTTAGAAGGCAAGCGAAGCTTAAGTGTTCCTTCACTGGTTAGTTTACCCTATAACTTAACGAAATAATTTTTTAAAAAAAAGTTTGTTAAATATTAGAATTATATGTAACAAACTGAAGTTCATTCAGGTTTAAACACATTCCTTAAGATATTCATTTAGCTATTTGATAAATAAAATTTTTAAGTCAAGTAAAAAAGAATTTTAAATATGTAGCAACATGATATAGGAAGCGAAGAAGTAAACAATGACACACCCCCTCTATAAGTTGCCCACTTGTCTAAGTTGACCACTAAAACAATGCACCACAGGTGGTCAACTTACACAAGTTTTACTGTATTCCCACTTTCATTTATTTATTATTATCTGTTGCCCTTCTCGGTAGCTTCACTTCATCGGATTATGTAAAAACACATTTTTAACAGGCCATCCTATCAAAATAAAGATTAACTTTATTCGGTATCATCTGGCCTAATGCTGTTGCTCAAGACAACTCATAATACTTAACTCGTACTTTATCATCGTCCTATATAAAGGACAGCTACAATTTGTTGAATTTGTACAGTGGATATTGTTAAATTTAATTATTTTTTACTTCCAAAATAAAATTTTACACGAATTAATATTAATTAAACTCACTTTATGATTAATTTTAAGTTTTTTAAAAAATTTTTTAGATTTTTAAAAATAGCTATTTTTTACTATTTTATTTGACGCGAATTAACATTTCATTCTAAATAATTGTAAGAAGAAAAGAATAAATTTGTTTTGAAATTTAGCCCCATGCTTTTAATATTATATTTGGGTAAAAACTGAATCGAAAAATGCATTTTTAAAGTGGTTTCACAAGAGAATTAGATGTTGTTCTATATAGAGGACAATGGTAAAATCCCTTACTATAGGCTACCACTTGAGAAACTCAATTACATCTGGGTTTCTCTGAACATAAGTCCATAGTTTACTTTTAGAATTACTCCTCATGGGACAAAAGGTCTAGTCACTTGGGTGGCTATCTTTTGGAGGGAAAAGAATGAAATTAGATGTGAGCTTTGCTTTTAATGAATATCCATTTTGGCAAAAAAGTGTTGAAAATGAGTCGGATAGTTTTAACAATTAAAGAGGCTCATGACTATTTAATGCCACTGAGCAATGAATTTGACGATAGTGTACCCTAAAATGTATCGTAAATGTTTCTGGACCCCGAAATGATAATATTGCCACCTGATCTAAACGTAGTCACTGATGATGAAGACATTCATGATGCCTGCACTAGCATTGAATATGGACATGCTATATTTGATGAAAAACCACAAGAAGAAACTGAAGGAACTATTTAAGTTATAAGGGAAAAAACTACTGAAGAATTAAATATTTTATCACTAAAATTGAAAAATCGAAAGTTTCATCAGCTCCTGAGTTATTTCATAGTGAACATCGCCAAAAAATAGCGGACAGGATTTCAGGAATGATGGCGAAAAATATTATTTCAAATAGTACACGAAATAAACAAGAGTGCAGGACAAAGAAAAATAATCAAGAATCTTATCTAAAAACGTATGAATTTAACCAATTTTTTTAATTATGTTCTTTAACGGTTATGAAATTTGCCAAGAGAAAAAACTCTTGATGTTGGAGCAATGCTCGTCAGTCAAGCAATGCCGAGAAGAAGGTAATTTTAAATCAAGAAGTATTTGCACTCCAATGACAATAGTTGAAACTCCAGCAAAGTGCAAAATTTATATGGATAACTTTTTCACATCTTAGGATCTTTTCGTTAGCCTCAAAAGTAAAATATTGTTCGCTACAGGAACTGTTAGAGAAAATAGAATGGGCGAAAAAAATTCCCTTCAAAATCATCGAAAATGTTGGGAAAGATACATTTTGAAGACACGAGCAAAAAGTAGACACACCATCATGTGTTTTTTCTTTATAAGAATAGAGTAAACTTGTTTGACAGTGTTATGGAAAAGTATTATTCTTCTCTAAAAGGAAAAAAAAGTATTGGCCATTATGAATTTGAGATATCATTGGTTGCAGCATGGAAACTTTCCAAACTTTTTGAGCCTGAACCAACTCTAGAACTCCTCGAATTTCATTGACACATTATAGTAGCTTACCTAGGATTGACCGTACCTCGAAATATCGCAGTAAGAGGCTTAGGCGTTCAAGAAAGAATTTGATCATATATTAATAAAAAATCCAAACAGAAAACACCGTTATCAGTTTAAAAACTGCACAAAAAACCTAAAAACAGTGTGGCAAAAATTTTATTAAGAACTCAGCATGGAATATTTTCCGCCATTTCATGTAAACTAAGAGACTTGATAGCAAAACATTTAGTAGTGGATTGGACTATCGTCCTATATATAGGACAACATGTAAATACTAAACCATTAAAGGTTTGGAGAGTTTTTTGAATGTTATGTTTTACTCGATATTTCATTAGTATGTTATAGAATTGTTTTCAAAAAATATTAATCTTTTTCTAAATGTGGTAAAATATGGGTTAAAATTTACCACCGTCAAGCTTATTTCTCCTCTACTTATTTATCTACATAAAAATTGTTTCATGATATTCAGTATTGGTGCAGCTGTAAATTTCTCTGAAATGCGTTGTATCTATATAAGAGAATATTTGGTACCTATTAAAACTGCACTAATTACCTTGTTGCTTGTGGGCACCACTATTACCGAAACTAAGCATCATTAGTGTCAATTATATCATTTTCTCAGTATCCGGTAACGAATAAGTACTTGTTTTTTTAATTTTGCTTTTTAGTTCATATCTTATTTGTTTTATTTCAGTTGGTGCCTATTGCCAAATTTAATTAAGCATCTTTGACGTCAATACTAGTTTATCAATTTTTAACGTACGTTCTCGTAAATGAATTAGTAGAATTTTTTATTATTTTTTCCTTTTAGTTCATAGCCTAGATTTTACTTCAATTTGTAATTATTACTAAAATTAAAAATCATGGACGTCAAGAATAATATTGGCGTTTATTACGTTTCTCTTCAACCAACTAGTACCATTTCTCTCTTAATTTTGCTTTCTATTTCAAAATTTCTTTTTTTTAATTTCAATTACCGTTGATTTTAAATTAATTAGTTTTATAGTAACATGCTTCAAAAGCATAACTATAAACAAAATTAACACGTTGCTTTAGAAAACCTTGAATTAACGTGGTTCAGATTGATAGCACCAAATTTAGTGCAGATTGATTCAGAATTACGGATTTGTAAACTGTGCATAAATACATACGCATAAGCATTCTGCTTTATTTATATCGATAATAATAATAATGAAGGAATGGAAGTTAAATAAGAACTATTTGTATCGAGTATTTATAATATTTTCAAAATATGTAGAATTGTATGCTGATAGAAGTTGAAAACTAAATTCCGAAACAAATTATAAAATTTTAGTTTCGTTAAAACGTAATGAATACCTAATTTAATTCAAAATATTTAAGAAAAAACTGATTTTTGTTTTGAATTTATGTTTCTAAAGAATCATTTTTTTTCAATTACTGTTTCATCTCGTGTACTTTAAATCTAGTTCTTACTTTTTCAAGGAATATTTTTCTTTACCGCCTACCTACAAAAAAGGAGAAAAAAGATATTCTAAAATTAAAAAGCACCTAGTTCTCTTTTATAATATTTTAGACAAACATTTGAGAAAGAGACCCATTCTGGATCAAAATTTTTCCATTCAATTTAGATTATTCATATCGATACCATATAGTTCCCATACAAAGACGGAAAAATATAGATTAATGATAAGAAATGAACGGAGAATAAAATCAAACTGGGGAATTTTTATCAGCTTTTATGTTTCCTTCTGTGAAACGAAGAAATTTTTTCTGTGTTCCCGATATTCATTTTTATCTAAAGTTAAATCTGTTTCCAATAAAAGGAAGAAATAGATTTTGATCAAACCTCTTTTGTGCTCGAATAGTTTATAATGTTATTTCAGAATTTGGACTCCCCTGATTTTCTAAAAAACAGACTTCTTCAATTTAAGCTTTAAAATTTTCTATTTTTCGCCAAGGGAATTTTCGTTTCGAAATTCTACGAAACATCGTGACTTTGAAAAAAAAATCAAAGTCAGCAAAACATTTACTGTAAACAATAATAAGAAACGGGCTTAACATCTTTTAAATTTGCATTGTACAAGATATCTAGATATCATTTTATCATGCAATTCTAGTTTATTTATACCTACGTTTTCTGTTAAATGGATGAAGAAAATACTTATTGAAATTTAAATTGTGGTTTTTCAGGAAACGCTTAATATAGCTGTGAATAAATAAATTGTTTTTAATCTTATTTTTTTTTCGCTTTGATTATATCTATTTATGTAATATTCATTTTATAATAATAAAAAGAACATTATAAAATAATTACATTTCATCATTATTATAATTTGTACGAGGAATTATTACAATTTAATTATGAGGAACAGTGATAGAATGAAAAAAAATTTGTTTTTGGATATTCATTTCATCTTAAGTAATATACATTTTCAATGGGTATATATAGGAGTATGTCTCGATTGTCTAGATGCATCTTAAGTAATATATAGCTTCAATGGGTATACATAGGAGTATGCAAAATAGTTAATGTTTTATTTCAAAATTTGAATTTCTTGGCATTTCTTAAAAACAGAAATTTCCAATTTTTTCTAAGATATTTTTATTTTGAATTCTACTAAACATCATGAATTTGAAGAAAGAAAAAAGACATTTGTTGACATAGACTGTAAGACATTTACTGTAAATCCGGGGTCCCCAACCTTTATATACCTAAGAGCTTATACCAGAATATTGGTCGAATGGCGGGAACCATTTATTTTTTCACGATAAATTTATAGTTGGTAGACATAGGTAATAATACAAACTACACGTAATGCACAAAAAATTTAATTTAGCATATGAATATAGTTAGTATTTATATCCTAGTATAAGTAAATGATTACTAAATTGCTTTCAAAACCTACGAAGTATAAAAATTATTTATTAAATATATAAAATGAGGTCAATGTAATCTTTGGCATTTCAATTCACTGGCCAGCGCTTCATAATTGGGAGAATATGATGAAATTCCTGCTCACAAGCAATCGTCAAGGTGTTTATAGGTAAGTCATGATTCAAATTTTGATTTTATGATCTTCATTGTCAAAAACAATGATTCGCGCAAGTATGTGGATTAAAAAAAACGACTTTATTTTATATGCTGCTCTTTTAAAGAATGGAAATTTATTTCTGTCACAGAAACTGCACTTTATGTACATGAAATCTAAATAACTCTTGTAACTTCTAGACTAATTATGCTAACGTTTTTGTTCAAATTTAATTCAATTTATCAAGAGAAAAACAGATAGAATCCAACATTTCACTTGTTCATATAGCTAACGAAGTGCATTTAAAGTATTAACACAAAACTTTCCTTTAAAGTTTTTAGATTTATCAATTTTGTTTCGATTTTATTTTAATAAGTAAAAAATAAGTAGGAAATAATACCTTATTGTTTTAGATACGTGTCTCAGCATAAAATAAAATAGTGTACCTATTTTACTTCAAACTTACTAATCCTTTATTAATATTCAAATTATTAGTTTTATTGATTTGGTTTTAGTGTGATAAGCTTTACACATACAATGAAAATATTCCTCGCTTGTCTAGATAGTGATATTAAAGTATTTAATTTTTTGATTTATTTTCTCTCCCACCGTAAATCTAAGATGGCGGCTTCAGTTTTCCATACTGCGATTTCTCTTCAATATTTCCGTACTCAGCGAATGATGAATGAGCCATTGAACTAACTAAAGAAATAATAATAATACAATAATTATCACACTTTAAAAAAAGAAGAGCAGTGACAACACCAAAAATTCGATAATTGTAAGAATACTAATAGTAGTTGAAAATTGCATCTTAATTATATTGATAACAGCAACAACTTCAAATAGTGAAAAGTATAGTGATAACTGTAAAAAGTATACTGTGAGAACTGATGTAATACCCATCCGAATTTTGCGTGGAAGAAATCTAAACTATGAAGGTTATTTCAAGTGAAAAATACATCGAGCATTCATATACATTTTAAAGGGTGCAGTTAAATATAAATGAGAATTAATGCGAAAGTTAACAACAAACTCAGATCCACTTTTGAATTATTTTTCAAAAAATTGGCAAAACTGTCGCATTATCGTTTTTTTTTCTTTCTTTCTTTGCAATGGATCAGAGACGTGACGTGATTTTCTCAATTATTGCATAAAACTCAGCAATTACTTTTCTCGAGTCGTGATGGTTCAGGGGATGGAGTGTCCGCCTTCTACCTACATTTCTATATAAGAATATAGAAGTGCACTGTGGCAGTGAACCGGGCTTAAATCCCAGCGATGATTGGTTGATACGAATTCCGCACCCGGCAGTGCTGATGTAAAATATCTTCAGTGGTAGACGGATCATGGGTTAGAGTCTCTCTGACGTCAGGCTAACTGTTGAAGGTTTTCGCTTATTTTCCTCTCCGTGTAACGCAAATGCGGGTTAGCTACGTTGAAAAAGTTCTCCACGAAGGCAAATTTTCCCCAATTCAGGAATTCCATTGTCTTCTGGATCGGGTTCAAATTTGCAGGGCTACGGAGTTGAACATTGGCAGTCGTAAACTCAAAAAATTGGGTCAGCTGTTCAACGACGGTTATAAAATAAAATGACTTTTCTCAATTATTGAATTCGATATAGCCTCGCACGTTGCTGAAAACTCCACAGAAGCAGAAGGTTTTATTAAAAAGGCATGATTGTTTTTAGTTACATAATAATGATAATTATATTCTCATAAGAGGATTTACAATTCCCTGTCAACTGTATTAAGTAATTTCGTAATATTTTACTTCTATCCGCTTTGGTTTTAATTGAATTCATATCATATTCTTTCTAAACTGCGTGTATGTTTGATTAAGAATTTTTTTTTTTTTTATTAAACTAAACTTTTCATACTAAAATAAAGATTCTCTCTGTTACATAATAAAATGCTTTTACTGACGCATATCATATACAGGGCCCTGTATATGATACGTATATCATATACGGGGACCACGCTGAGCATTTGCCATCTCGCCAAATGCGACAAAATCATAAATTCGGCAAAACAAATTATATTTTGGTGAAAGTATTGGCAAACTCTCTTTTCTACCGAACAGAAAAATATATTCCCCCCCCCCCATGATCCTAAAAATTCCATTAATAGGAATTTTAATTAGAATCTAATCAGAATTATATTAAGTCCAGATAATGTAAGCAGCAAGCGAGATTATGTGAGAGAGAAAAAAACGCAAAATACAAGTGATGAAAACCGTCATAAAAGAAAAACTTAAAATACAGAAGAAACCAATCGTCAACGGAGCATGAGATATCATGTGACGAACTCTCCTACAGTTTGTGTCAATAAAGTAGTTAAAGTGCTAGCTAGATGCATACTATATTCCAACTATTTTTCCCTAAATTCGTGTTCTCAGGACAATAACATGTTTTTTATTGGAAAAAACTATGAAATTTAAAAATGAAAATAGTTGCTAAGATAAGAAAATTTAACTTTGATTTTATCTTTCAAGATTACCACTTTTCAATAGCAGAATAGCCAAATGCACTCGGCAGGCAATGGACGTGTTTTACCCCCACCCAAATTTTGTTATAAATTCTTTGCGAATAGTATAGCAACCAGTAAAACAGAATTTAATGATTTAAACAACTAATCTTCCTTTAATTCGATTTTTTTTTGAGTGATTACAACAAGAGATGTATCTGTCATAAATTTCGTTCTAGGGATGGGTAACAAAGAATTTAATTCAGAGGAAATCTAATTCACCGGGGGGAAGATCTTATAAAAAAGTAAATAAATAAGCATTTAATAAATAACAAATAATGGCGATTATTTACAAGCGAAGCGTTATACTATATATTCTGTTGCCACATATCCTGTAAGAATGTTACATCACATTACATCGAGATAATCATAATTATGTGAACCTTATATTTGGTACAGCTCAATGCTAAAGGCAGATATTTACAGTTAAGATGTAAACATGAAAGATTCTATGACAAATTTTGTCTTTCCGGCGGCCGTCGCTTACATCACTTATCATAGCGACTCGATATGAGATTTGTGTGATCTTCAGGTACCCGGATGCCTTCGATTGGATCTTGTATTTCAGTAACTGATTCTTCCTCCTCTTCTGAACTCTCCTTTTCCAGGATGATTGGCGCATCTCGGATGTATTGTGAACTAAGATGTTGCAAATGAACAACTAACAACGGTGAACATTTACAAGCGAAGCGTTCTTTTTATTCTGTTGTCACATATTCTGTACGAATCCTTTCTTCAGTGCGATGCAACCACTTATGTGAGCCTCGCATAATGATCAATTAATGAACTGTAATGTGTGAAACTAAAGATTTACAGAACTATCAAATCAATGTAATGAGCAATGAACAATTGACCAACAGAGCAATATAATCCCATTTCAGGATTTACAGTGGGTATCTCGATCCTGATTGGCTGCTGAAAAACTGCATTTGTTTACGCTAGCAACTTTTCTTTCCATTCTGTTTCAAGTAAGCCAAGCCCGTCAAGTATCAATTCTCTGAAGTGACACATTCTAAATTCTTTCACAAAGATTCTTTCGCAAAGATTTCAATTCTCTCACTATAAATTTACACAGATACATCAAATAAAGACAGGCACGAAGCCATATGAAACAAATACAAACTAATTATGCATCGAAGTTGCCAGGTACACAAAATTAAAATATATCACGGCTGCAACAAAACACATAAACAAATAATAAATCTAAGTTAGGTAAAAGAAGTATACGAGAAAGAATTAATAAATCTAAGTTAAGTAAAAGAAGTATACGAGAAAGAATTAATAAATCTAAGTTAAGTAAAAGAAGTATACGAAAAAGAATTATATTTTAACTAAATCAATGTGCGATACGGCTCTGAATTTAATTATCTTATCTTTAATTAACATTATAACAGAAACTTAGCTCAACCTTAATACGTGATTTTGCTGATAAAGATTAGCTTGCGCTGACGTCATAGGTCACATATGTGAGTATGGGAGGTCTTCTTGAAATGCAAGGATCCAATTATGGAATCAGGCACAAAAAATACTTTATCTGATTCAGCGCACTATTTTTCAATGGATATGTATTTTTAATGCTCAAAATATAATGGGTATTTCCAATCTTGAAAATATGGTTTTATCACTCTAATCAGACTTTTTACGAGAGACTTAAGCCGAGGGCTGCAAACTTTTTACGCTTCTCGGGATTTTTTTTTCTAGTGGCAGCTAAGTTTATTTTTAAATGTATGATTTTTTTTTCGAAAATTTGATTCAAAATTATTTTCCACACTATTACATACAAATGGTTTAAAATTTAATCTGGAGCATTCCGGAAGCTTTTAAAATGCCGGCAAAATTAACGTAGTTACTTATTGTCTACCACTCTATAAAATCTTTCGAAAAAAGTGTAGTAGCTGGCAGCTCAACATGTTTAAAACAAGCTGTGGAATTAGATAATTCTCGCAGTCACTGAATAAAATTTCGAATAGTTATTGTTAATATTTTTATTATTTTATTTAATTATGGTGGCAAAAAATTAAATGTAGAGCATGCAAATTTTTAATTAGATAGTTTTTAATGGACTAATTACGAAATTTGAACAAAATTGGTAGAACAGTTTATTAGTTATACATCTCAAAAAGAAAATCTCATTAATTTTAATTTTAAGCAAAACAAAATTTAGTTGAACAAAATTTTATTAAACATTTTATTATTTTTGACCATTTGAACAAAATAATCTAAGTGTTTTCCAAAATATTTTTAAATATATAAGAATAAGAAAAGCTGCCAGAACAAAACAACAGTTTGCATTTTTTATTGGTTGCTAAGGTATAAACGTGAAGTTATGGTACACCGGATATTAAACCTTGCATGCCAACACGCTCAAACAAAAATGAAGAGAAGTCAAGAAAATCAATATATTCTATTTAGTGAAAAAGCTTGCTAACCTATTATTACATTGAGCACAAACTTGTTAACATTTTTTATTTTCAAAGAATAGCACTGCTTTTCTATTAACAATGGTCAGTACTTGGTGACATTATTAAATTCTTTTCGAAAAATAGTATGTGTAATTGGTATCCAATTATTTAATTAATAACAATAGAACTATAGCGCATTTAAAAGAAAACACTTTCACATAGTTTAAAGTAATTTGTTGAGTTGGAAAATATTATAGATAATAACCTTTTATTCACAAAACTTTCAGCATTTTATTACTTTTTACTCTTAGTCATAGTATTTTAAAATATATATTTAAAAGTCATGTTTTCATATATATATTAGGTTAATTAGAACAGCATAAAATAAAAATAAAAAGTTTAAAATACATTTTTCACTGAGCAGATTCATTTTATTACAGTTAAAACTTAGACTATATTCGTCATAAATGAGCGAGATAGTATCATTGTGAGTAACACAAAACAGGCATAAGTGAGACATTGTTCAGCAGAGAGTTAGAACAAAATATTATAAAAAATGTTTTAACATTAATATGATAATAAATTGAGCTATAATCTACAGCTAATTAATGCGCATTAAAATAAATTGGAAGACTATAGCATTCAACTTGAACTAAAAAATATTTAATCAAAATATGTGTAGCTTAAAACTTTTTCTTCAAACCTGATACCTAGTTACAATTGCAGCTGAAAAAAACTTTTTCATCAACATTATATTTTCAAACAGTTAATGTTTCATCGAGACATTTTTGTTTTGAATAATAAACGTTACTTAAATCAACGCAATCTTGTAAAGGTTTTAGTTTCAACACAATAGAAACGCAACAATTTCAACTCAAGTTAAATTCATTTCAAAATTACCTCAATATATATTTCATGATAGTCACAAATATATAAATGTTTGATAAAGTATATACCACTATAAACATTCCACTTCATAAATTCGAAGATTATTTGCCTCCTACAAAGAAACTTTACTTTCATTAAAACTGAACATCAATTTATTTTCAGTAGAAAAGGAGTTTCAAAACTACTCTTTCTCGTAAAAAAGTATTTTAAGAATTTTTCATCAGTTCGAAAAGAAATAGAAAGAACCTCTTATTTCAAAACTCTTTCCTAGAAAGAATTCCAAAGACTTTACGGAAAATTAGGCCCTTTACCAAAGATTTAGGTTACAAAGAATGGCTATTAAAGCACGGACAAGTAACGATCACTAAAAAAAAAAATCGGAAATAATACAGTCCTTTGAAAGAAAACTACTGCTCTCTTCTGTCTGAATTCTTCATTTTTATGACTTTCTTCCTGTATTACTTAAGTGTTTACGAACGGTAGTAAATCAATGAAAACCTACACTTTCAGATAATGGCGGTAAGTTTAGAATAATTTATCGAATTGGAAACGTTACCCGATCTTTTTAATTTTATACAGACACATTTTTTTTACAAAATTTTTTTTTTAATATTTTTATTTCATTTGTAAAATGCAAATAATGGTGGATGTAAAAATTCTCTTTTCAGTTTTTGCAGATTTTACAAAATGGTGTTCTTTCTTTTTCTAATTATATTCGTTTTTTAGACTATATTATACTTTAGACTGAAACAAAAAAACAGCGTGAATAAAGAGCAATTGAAAGTACATAAATTGACTGAGTATAGTTGTAGTTCTAAAAACAATAACTTCCCTCAGTGACTAAACACCAAAAGAAGAAGCAAAGAGCGTGCAAAGTGGTTCAATCAACAGAGGCGTATGAATATGTTTGTACAAGAAAATAATAAATAAAATTATAAAGACCTTATAAAAATTAATATTAATTATTAGTAGAAACTGATAAATAAATGGAAAATAGTTTCTTGTTCGAACTTTTTCCGCTGTCCCTATTTTATTGATTAAACCACTTTGTTCAAACTTGTTCCTTTGTCCTTATAAGCTAAATCGCTTTGCATATGCTTGTCCCTTAGCTTCTCCACCTTCATTTGTGTTTGGACATAGAGGAAGGTTCTTCTTTATAAAACTGAAACTATAGTATGTCAAATTATGCACTTTCATTTGTACTTCATTCACGTTATTGTTTGCATATACTTTGTTTGTATACATTATACTTTGTTTTGGCAATTTATTAAAATCTAAATTATATGAAACTGAATATATGTTACCTCTCCACTATATAATGAGAGGAAATACCTTTAAAAGATTTTATTGCTTGCTTCTATCTATTTAACAAGGCGTGCGTAATTCATTCAAAATAATTATTTCTGACTTGTCAATATTAAGACACTGCTAAAACTAATTATATTTCGATTATTTTTTTAAGTAGATACACAGCTCATGGAGATGATTTTTTCTATTATTGACTGTCGCAAACATACTAAACCGTATTTGTAACCTTTTTTGAATTAAATTATAATGATTTTCGTATCATAGTTTGAATTTTTTAAAGTTCCATAGATTATTGATTTACTATTGTATAATTATATCAATAGTTCCATAGATTATTGAATTAATTATACAATAGTAAAGGTACTGCATACGAAACACAAATATTTTTATTAAATTATATAAGAAAAAACAACTACTTCTTAAAACCAAACAGAAGACCAAACATATAATAACTATACAGAAAACTATTACTTAGTTTAGATTTAAAATGATAAATACTTATTATTTCAAAAATTTTATCAATTAATTACTTCTAATAATAGATGTAATTAGAGGAATTACTTTTATATTCAACTAGAAAAAAAAGAGGCAGACTACTATTTAAAATCATTCAGATTAGTTTGAGCATAACTTATTTATCTCAAACCAGTGCTACTAAGATGCAAAATGAAAGCATTCTGATTAGTTGATTGAATTTCCGCCTAACCAATTAGGGAACTCAGACGATTTTCTTAATCATCATACCTATGTGTTCTTAGGCACATTAATTTATTATTAAAGGAGAGTTCGTATAGTCTTTCAGAATTTTAATTTGCATGAAATTTTATTCCCTAGTTTGAGCCTGAAATATTTAAATAATTTTAGAATTGATGTCGGGTGTTTGTAATTTGCGATATTGTTTAATCCAATAATTACATTCCAGAGTGTTCAATAATTAAACAATCCGCTTAAAAATTTATGTTTCGAAGTTTTTAAAGGAACTAATTAAAAGGAATATGTTAGTCTTTAAAGCTTATTTTTGTACTTTTTAAGAGATTATGAATATTTTCATGAAATGTATTACATTATTGTGATTAAATATATTAGTTGGAGAAACATTTAGAAACATTTTAACGGAATTACACTAAAATAAGAAAATACAAACTGTTTTGGTATCGCTTTTATCGCTAAATCCCCCCCAAAAATGCTTTCTTACTGTCCATGTTCTGAAATAATTTTAAGATAGCTGTAATTAAAACACATATTTTACAAAAAAAGCAACTCTATTACCCAAAAGGAATAATTTAGTCTAACTCTGAGGATATTTTAGGTCATCATTAGGATCAATGCTCTGAAAAATGTTAGATAATCTTGAAGTCCCAGGTGCATAGTTTCTTTATTATAGTTAATCGTTAATCGGCAATTAAATGTAACTTAATAACAGTGAACGCAAAAATATAAATTTTTATTTAGTTGATAACAATTTTTTACACATTTTCCTAGATTTTTTATGTGAGGTATACATATATTTAAGCTTTACTTTTAAATTATGCATCATGAAAATATCTATTACCCTGTTTTCGACCTTCAAAAATAGAAAACTCATCTTTAATTTAGTTTTTGTTAAGGATAAAGAACAATATTTTAAATATTACAAGTAGAAATTGAGTTTTGAGACATATACTTTTTAACTCTCGTGTTTTGAGTCATATAACAATTAATAATTTTTAATTAATTTTCCTCTTTTCATAAAAGGAGCTAACTAGAACTAGTGTAAAATATTAATCTATCAAAAGAGAGATATTTTGCAACTCCATGTCATTTGCAGAAACTTTGTTGTAGGACTTCAATATTTTACAACTGTATACTAGTTTTACATTATACTAGTTTTGATTTTATATTTTTGCTAAATCATTATGTTATATTCAAAAATGTGCAATTTTACTTCAAAATTAAGGTTGATTCTTTTTTTCTCTTGAAAGATTTGAGTTTTATGTTGCTCAACATTATGTGAACACCTTTGTTATTACAATCAAAATTAGAAGTTTAACTAATATAAAAATATATATTGTAAGACGCAAAAATAGAAAATATATAGTAAAATGAATTAACAGTTTGAATTAATTTGAATTAAAAATAAGATTCTTATCATTTTTTTTTGCAAAATTACACAATGATGATTTAAATTATATTCTAAGTACCATAAATATTGATCCTATATGTAACTTATAACCCTATAATTTATATTATTATATCATCTAAACTTTATATTAAAAAAATGTATATACAGTATAAAACATCGTGAAAGGAACATTTTACCAAACATTTGAAAAAAATCTATTTTATTCCATTTTTATTTAATTATTTTTATACCTATTATAATTCAAACAACAGTTTTTTTTTAAACAAAATAAAATGTTCTAGCAAAAACGTAAAGCTGAATAATTTCGTCATGTGTTGTAAAAAATGAAGTGATATTTTAAATTTGTTTAAAAATTTCACGAAGATAAAAATTTCTCGTTACAAAAAGAAAAATAACTGTAATGAAATATGAATTATGGAGTAATAAATATTTTTGGTATAAAAATATAATTTTAGTAATGAAAGAAAACTATATGGGTTTTTTCAAACCATTCATTTCTGATTTTATTTTATAAACCATTTATTTCTGTTATAGTCCTATAACGATATGTGTTAATTTCAATAATAAAAGCACAAATTATGACATTCTAAATTATATACTAATTTGTTGTTTGAAGTTAAAAAATAATAGCATCTTTTCTAATTTCCAATGTCATTTTTAAACTTGAATTATTAATTTTCTTATAAAACAAAAAAAATCTATTTCATTTACAAATTCCTTTAACAAAATTTTATAAAAAATGGCTTTGTTAACTTCGGCAAACCTTATTTAAATTCATAAAATACAAATCATAAAAAGATATTTGCCGTTGTATTAAAAATAAATCATAATCAAAAGTGTTGTTTCTGAAAAAAAAGAAAAGAAAACATTTGATGTGTTAGTTTCAATTAAGTTCCATTATGATATTTAAAACAATAAAAATATTGCTTTTCATCCAAATGAAACATGATTTTTAAAAAGAAATTTATAACTGAAGATGTTTTTAAACGAGTTTTAAAACTAACAGTATGTATTATTTTGATCAGTATGTAAAAGAGCTATTACTTTAGAATAAATCATTTGGAAAAAAAAGAGAGCTCAACAGTACTTAAAAAGCAATACTTAAGAATATTAAAATCATACAAACTAAATAATACTTGAAGAAGAGTTTTAAGAATAAATTTTCGTATTTAAGAATAAATAAGTATTAAAAAAGGGAATAAATAGATATTACAGGGATTAAATTTGAGAATAGAAGTTCTACAAATATAGAGAATTGTAAAAAAAAATTATAATCTGATCTTTGAAAAGAACTTACAAAATACAGGATGAGTTTGAATTCAAATACAATCACTTTTAACGGTCCATTAAAATAGCAGTTTCAGAATTTAAAAGAAAGTAAAATATCAAAGGGATTATTTGAAATGTTTGTTCATGTTTTTGCTTCACTCTTTCGAGGGAAAGGAAACTTTCACTAACAGTCAAATAATTATTTTCCCACGCAAATTTGAAAAAGTAATTTTTAAGAAATTTATAAAGTCATTAAATTCATGTTGTTATGATCGCAATAACAGAGTTCAAAAAACTCTTTTTAGCATTAACTCATTTTTTTAAAGATTTCTTCAGTTAAATTTGGGACCTCTTGAAATCTAGTCTCGTCATAAACGAGTTCCACTGATTATTTGTAAGCAGCATTATTTTGTTTTGTTAAATTTATAACTAACTTTGCAGGTTCAACAGAAAATAAATCGAAGCGTTGAAAATTTTTAAACAAAACAAGTTTTTTTTTCAATTCAATAATTAAAGATAGTTTTACTAATTAATTACTAATTTAGAAATGGATAGTTTTACTAATTTAATAATTAAAGATAGTTTCATATTACTTTTAACTTAAGAAAACTCAAGAAAGAGTAAAAATCAATTTGGTCTAGAAAATGAACGTAGGCACTAGCGAATTTGAGTAACAGTAGGCACATAATCCATTTAATGGTCTGCATAATGATATGTTAGGTTAATGACTGCTTTGACTAACAGAAAAAATACATCTCTTCACGCAAACAAATGAGTAAAATTAGGTATCGAATCTATTTAATGGTATGCATAGCTGGAACATTTGTTAGTTACTACTACAACCATCCACAACTCCATATAATATATTGAAGCTCTATAGATACAGAGTCTCTCCCTTTGGATACGAATAAAAGTTCCAAGAATAATCAGAAAAAAAATTCCAGCTGCAAATAATATAGTGAGAAATACATACATTATATAGTGAGGCACATATGATGTTGTGAGAAATCCATGATCGAATCTGATTTGTAATAGCAATAGAAAGGTTTAATATTTTTTTAACATTACATCATTATTCGTCAAATCAGAATCTCTCTCTACATATATATATATATATATATATATATATATATATATATATATATATATATATATATATATATATATATATATATATATATATATATATCAGCTCACACGAAGTATATCCGGAAAAAAGAGTGCTTTATAATATTGTATCAATATAGTCAGAGCAAAATATATCTATGCAATAGTGTGAGAAGCACTCAAAAAATAATTGAAACAAAATAGAACACATTAAGTAATAAATAACACGTAAAAAGTAGAAAATAAAATGTAACGAAAAAGTGAAACAATGTGTTTGTTTCTTAAAATGCGTTTGGAACGTTGCTCCGTGAGCCTATTTTCATGGATTTAAGCGGTAATAATAATTTAGCGCCAGGTAAAAAATATGTTAAATATTTTAATTATTCCGCATGTTGCAACCGGTACGAAGAGCCTAATTTAAAAGGGACCTTCGAATTAACTCTGGAATCAAAATATTTTTTTGAATTGGATTCAATAGCTGAAATTTTTCCGTCTTATAAGGCGTCTGGTAATAAAATATGTAAAACTTGCCCTAATATTGACAAAAAACATATAATTCATAGTAACGATAAATCCAAATCTGTTTATAAAATTAAAAATGTCATATATATGTTAATCTGTAGTTTCTGTAATATGAAATATGTTAGACAAACCAGAAACTCTCTTAATATTCGAATTAATCAACACCGTTCATATATAAACAGTAATAAAATTATCAATACCATGGAATTGATTCATTTTAGAGAAGACAATTTTAGCAGTTTCAAAACTAATATTTCAGATATAGTAGAAGATTTTAATTTAAGACAACAAAAAGAAATTTACTACTTGCTCTTATACAAAACAATTTTGCCGTATGGGCTAAACGATACCTTCCAACATACACAGATTAACTTTAATAACTTCTCAACTTGCTCACTTTTTCATATTAACGATAAGTGTACAAATCGAAGTAAACGGGAATCAGGAAGTAATAAAAACTTTCTTAATAGTGACAAATTAAATACAAATTTTATTTCTAGTATAGAAAAAGATTATAATAATTATTATAATATGAACCATTGAAAGATTTCATTTTCTCCCTTATGAATAATGATGTACATAAGCTTCAAGATCTTATTATTAACTCTTCTTTTTTTTTTAACTTACACTTCAAAATTGAACTTAGGAATTTAATGATAAAAGGCACAAAAATTTGACCCATTTACCATATATCAATTAATAAAATTCCAAAATACCTTTTTGATGAACTCATTAGTGTTTGTTTAAAAATATCTAAAAGATTCTCTTTACCTTTAGATATGTTAAAAGAATGTGAATGGGTTGTTTATTATTACTTTAAAAACTTTGTTTTCAATAATAAGGAAAATTTAAATAACAGTAACAATTAAAGAAATTTTTATAAAATTGATTTATCAATTAAGCATATAAGAGGTTAAAAATTAAAATTAGCAATATACAATTTCCTTACTTAATTATCAGTAAAATATTTCCTGAAATTCCTATGAAATTTAGAACAATCACTTGTGGATCTAATACTTACCTAACTAAACCTGGCACCATTTTCTCTAACTACTAAAGTAAAATTATTTACAATATTATTAGAGAAGGTTTTTCTTGGCTTATCACTAATAATCAACCGATTTTAGATTTTATTACACACAATAAAATTAATTCTACTGCGATTTTCGATTTCCAGAATCATTTCAGTAGGATTCCCCTTTCTAAACTGAAAGATGTTCTTTGGAATTATTACTATGATTTTAAAAATATCCTTAGTTGTGATTTTGATTATTGTAAAATTCTAATTCATTTTTGTTTTCTCAATAATTATTTTTACAATAGAAAAGATATTTTTATTCATGGAATACCAAAAGGATCAAATTTTTCTTCTCTCTTAGCTAACTTATTTTTGCTATTGATGATTTAAATAACTTTAATTTTCAAGATTATACAATTTTATTCAATGATATTTAAGCCGAAGAATTAATCATGCTTCGTAATCATGATCATAATATAAATTTTAATATTTTCGGATTTGGATATTATAAAAGAAGAAAATATCTGCTTTGTTTATTTATAAGATACAAGAAATAATTTTAATTTTAATATAAATAAACTAATTGCTTGGAATTCTAATGTTCTAAAAACATCTATTTAAATAACATTTGCAATCACATGAATTGAATTAAAAGATTATGTAGTAATGTTTATTTATCCAAAAAGTAAATAGATAAACTCGTTCAAAATTTGGTAAAAAAACAATGGATATCCAACTAAGGTAATTAAATTCTATATTAAGTCATTGAGTTAATTGTATGTTACTAAAAAGAAATTTACTAAAAGCTTCTTTGTTAATTTATGTATTTTTACAGTGTGCAAATCCATTTCGGGCAAACCCATGACTAAAAATCTGTGCTAAACGGACAATTCATCTCTCTCTCTCCCTCTCTCCTTGAATGAATAAAAACCATGAATACAAAACTATACGGTTTTTAAACCTTTGAATCTAGCATAGTTTTAAAACTGTGAAGAAAATTCGTTATGTTATGTCACTTCAATTTGCTGCTATCTATGCGTAAATGAGAGTCTCGTATTCTAATAGTCCAAGGTCACAAATTATGGAGCTCATAACACTGGAAACTCTTTATGTGTTGAAGGGAATGGAGGAAATAGTATGGATGAAATATTTGAATGTTTTGTTTGAATATGGTAAAAAAACAATTAAATAAATTGCTTGGGTTTTAAGTTTAAAAAATACGATAATATGCTTCAATTCAATTTTACATTACGAAATTCGAGCAATATTATGCTTCTCATTTTATAAGTTCTAAATATATAATGATGTAATAAAATAATTTCGATATTAATTTAATAAAGTCAATAAGTTTTTTTCTATTTATTTCATTTTCTTATACCTTCTTGTATGAAGTATCATTCACATTTTTAAATTTCCATAGGAGTGATTCATTAAAAAAGTATCGAAATTGAGTCTGATTGAATTGAGATGAATTGAGATTGATTTCAAATTTTAGTAAAAAAATATTTTAATCCTGAAGAGAAAATTAAGAAAAATGCAAAAATCAATGTTTTTTTATATTTCCGAATTAAAATATTTCTTTTTGTTTACTTTAAGAAATAGAATGGAAATGATTTAAAATAAATTTACAACTTAGTACGATAATTTTGTTAGAAGTTCTTTGTAAAATTTCAATATTAGTGGAAAAAATGCCCTTTACTTTCTCCTAGAATAAATAACTTAAAGTAAATGAAATTCCAACTGCCAAGTAATCATATGTGCTGAAAGTGAATCCTAATAGTATTATTTGAATCAAATAGTTATGAATAATCCTATTCAATACCTATAAAATTTGATGAGACAGAACTCAAATTTCATTAGATAAATCGGGAAACTCAAATCAGGTTAATTTAATAAACTAAATATTTAGAATAGAATTATTATTGCGTTAGCCGATATGGATTTACTAATCTCGATCGTATGAAATATTAATAAAATTAACTTCAAATCCAGATAGTAGATGACCGTTAATGTTACGTAAAAGCAGCGTACGAATTCTCTTATCTCCAGCGAGATGAAGAGGGCAACGGTCCTATCAAGGGGGGCTATCCGATCGACAACTAAGCACATTAAAGTTTGAAATCTTTTACTAAATTACCAGCATTCGTTATTATTAAAAAATGTTTTTTAAAAGTTTTTTTTTTCGTTGCAGTTTTGGTAAAGTTTTGTTAAAGTTTTTTTTTTTTGTGTCAAATGATTAACTTAAACGAAATATTTTATGGAAAATGAAATCTGATTTTTTACAAATATAATAACTAGAATTTCGGTCATTGAATTTTCAAAACTTCTTTTCTTTTAAGAAAATTATGTTAATTTTTTATGAAAAGAGTAATTTTCGCATACAATTACATAAGAAAATTGTATCTTATGCAAATGTATGCAAAGATATGCAAGTCAAATACTTACATTATACTTATTTTTTATTAGGTAAACACTAAGCATTTCATAATTTCAAGCAAGTTTAATGATCAAAAATGTGTCTTTTACATTACAGAAAGTTCAGGAATGTGGTGCTAGAATTTTTGTAAACAAATAATTTTCGTATCTAAATACATGCGAAAATTACTTACTTAGGAATGAAAAAATTGGAATTTTTTTAATATATGCAAGTTTTTTTGAACCCTTAAGAGATTGTATTATTTCAGGAGGATCTATCTCTCTCTCGCTAAATTATTATTACTATTTATATCCATGAAAATAGTCTCAACGTTCCAAACACATTTTTCGAACCAAACACATTGTTCTACTTTTCCTTTACATTTTATTTTCTACTTTTTACGTGGAATTTATTACTTATTGTGTTCTAATTTAGTTTTAAAAAAAATTTTGTGATCCTCATACTATTGCATTGATATATTTTAATTTGGCTATATTGATACAATATTAGAAAGCACTCCCTTTTGCGGATATAATCGTGTGAGCTGATGAAGAGATTATATATTTTTTCCCTGAAATTTTATCAAGAAATTTTTAATTTTGTTTTCGTTATTTTATTTTGATATTATCTGCTTCTCTTTCAGTAATTCTTTCTCATTCTGTAATTTCTTCTATATTTTCTCCAGTTTTTGAACTTATTTTATGAGTTCTATATACTTACAGGTTATGAGCAGTAAATAAAACTTATTAATATTCCTAATTTTTTTCATTTTTCTCTTTTTTCTTTCTATCATTTTAGTCTTTTTTGCGCTATATATATATATATATATATATATATATATATATATATATATATATATATATATATATATATATATATATATATATATATATATATATATATATATATATATATATATATATATATATATATATATATATATATATATATATATATATATATATATATATATATATATATATATATATATATATATATATATATATATATATATATATATATATAAATGAGCATAAAAAAGTATTGTTAACTCATCAGTAGCTAGCCCACATAACCTTTAAAAGAAGATGTGTTAAGTTTCGTTATATCAACGTAGCAAACTGTCAAAGCTTTAGGCCACTCGCTGGACCCTTCACTATCAACTATAGTTAGAGAATGCAGAAATTCTTTTAGACATATCTTTTAAAAGTTAAAATTATAGTTTAAATTAAAATTATAATAATTAACAGTCATCTAATATAGAAAAAAATAATTTTTATTGCATAGTTTTGATTTTAGAGAGAATTAAATCAGAAAAATAGCTAATTAGTTTTAAACCATTTGATTAGATAATAAAAAAACTTTTTCATTATTGGCTTATATTGAACTATTTTGGCGTCTAACTTTTAGAGACTTGGCGATACTACCACTCAGATTTGGCGCTCATTCAATGAGTTTAGAATTGAAGGCAACCTTCAACTATCTTCTTCACTCCGCTCCTCATACGGCGCTCTATTTCAGTCAGATTACTCTTTCGAAGGCGATCGAAATAATTTAATCCTATTTATTTAAACAATATTTTTGAACAGTGTCACATATCGAGGCACAAAGGGATAAGGAATTAAATTTTCGTGAAAAATATATTGAAGTCTACTTTACTTAAAGATTACTAAATTCAAAAAATTAAAGAAACTGAACTAATTATTCTGAGAAGAAACAACAGAATCTAAGCATATCATTTTCTTATTGTTTTGTGCAACGAAATTAAAGGTGCTCAATAAAAAAAGGAATTTTAATAGATAAATTTACGTAAAAGAATTGCAATGTTTCGCTTGATGCTTATAGTCTATGGCTTAGTGATATGTTGGGATTCAACTCAAGCTACCGCAATAGCAGGTAAGAAGCTTAAAGAATATTTAAATGTGTAGGCAAACATTATTTCCATAGTTTGATTAAATATTTTTAAAAATACTAACTGATATATTGGTTTTAAATCCAATGAGTAATATGATACAGTGTAATGCTTGCAGTTATAATTAAGTCGATTTTTAAAACAAGTTTCGAACAAAGTATTTAAAAATTTTGTCGGATGCTTTTTTTAGGCAAAAACACTATGAAAAATATAATTTTTTTGAATCATTATATAGACCAACAATATTCCCATTTTAGTATTTTTTTCGCTTTAAATGGATAAGTAACAATATAGAAACGATGCATATCGTTTATGACTTAATGATGTATTAGAACTCAACTCAACGCTAAGCAATAACATGTAAGTCAAAAAGCTGTTTAATGCTTAAAGTTAGCCTGCTTACATTATTAATGAGTAACCATTGCTACGTTAGTTTGATTTTATTGTATAATAATGATAATTCATATTGTATAATAATTAAAATTCAATAAATACTATACTACAAGACATAATGCTAATTATAATTACATTTGTGATCCAATTACGCTTTTTAATAAACAATTCAAGAGAAGATATGAAAAAAAATTTAAATGTTATTTTTAATAGAATTTATTGAAGCAATCAAATAATCAAAACTTAAATTTATTAATGGATTAAAGTTGACTGTCACATGTTAGAAGGGTTTTTTTTCTCTTACTTAAACTTGATTAAAACTTTTATTTCTACTAGATTTGTAATATTATTTTTACTTGATTCAAACGTGACAAAGTAATGAAAAGCTCTATATTTCACAAAAATTTCAGATGCAAGCCTTTTTTCCGTCAACCAAAACAAAAGATTTTATGAAGATTATTATGCATCGAAAACTGCAATGTTTCCTATAATGTTTTCCATTTATGGCTTAACAATATTTCGGGAGTCAACTCAGCTTTAAGCAGGGAAAAAGACTACTTAAAATTTTAATAGGTAGCGTTTGTACATATTAACGTTTGTACTGATTTTAAAAATATACAAATGACATTTTGTGTCTTGTTTAGAAATTCAATAGCTAATATACAATAAACTTTTATGCTGATAATTTTGTTTTAATACATATTAAGGTTTGCTTTTATAGTGCAGAGAAGTTTTGATTATATCTTCATAATGAAACATTTATTATAGCAAAAACTTCTTTTTAAGAAAAATTATTAAATTGTGATGAATAACACAAACTAATGAAAGTTTTTTGTTAAAAAATAATGGCTTCATTTCTAATTTTGAGCAAGTGAATATTAATAATAAATTACTCATTTAGTAACTGATTATAATAGTTTTGAAGTTTTAAAGGTACAAATGTTTGTATCTATGACGTATATCTGCTATTTTTTACTCATAGATGATTTCCGAGGCTCGACACTTATTGTCACTCAATTTTCTCATTCGCTTTGGAATTGATTCAGAATAAATTTTGAGTATCCTTTGACGAGACGAAGTGCACTATTATATGCATGGTTCTTCTAATATCCATTCAACAACTGCCAATTTTAAGGACCGGAAAATCATCATTTAAACGTGCTGCTTTCTTAGCAGCCATTAAAATAGAGATAAGTTGTGAGTTAACTTCATCATTTCGCTCATGGGCTGCAATGGCGGCACAACTCAGAAAATCAAGTTTTGAAATAAGTGGGTTTAAAGTTTGTATTGCTAATGAAAGGCATAAGGAATGCTTTAGTTTGCTTAAACGAATATTACCTTCAAGTTGAATTATGAGTTATGCTAGTATTGCTGCTGAAAAGAATGTGTATTTTCTTATTTACACCTGTTCTTAGTCCAAAATGCATATTTTTTTAGTTGTGCCACTATTGCAGCCCATGAGCGAATTATACTCATGCCCTATTAATCCGAGGAATCAACGAGATTCAGTAAACATGATTGATTGGAGATACAGATCAACGAAGTCGCGTTTTTTAGAAACAAAGCCCTGCTTTTGTAAATTTGTTGACGAGGAAGTTGTTTTGGATATAAAAAGGTCCATTAATTTTCAATCAAAATTTTATTCAAAGCGGATGTTGTTGCACATTTTACCTTTGTTTGTAGGAGGTCAGTAAAAACTACTTCATTTTTATTGACGTCCTTGGAACAGAAGTTCATAAAATAACAATCTGTGGCATCCCCGATCTCCAGATTTCAACCACTGCGACTTGTGGGATTGAGGGTAGTAAAAATATCTTGTCAGTTGTGTTAATGATAACCGAATGGCTTTACCTGACTTTAAGACAACGCTTCATTACTCCTTTGTATTTCTCAGAATAATCTGCCTTCAACTGTGAAACATACAATTTTACGATTCCAGATAGTATCTGAAAATAATGTCTGTCATGTTCAACATGTTTTGATGAAATAGAATTAACCCAGGGTAATCATGCGGTAAATATTTCAATAATAATTATAAATATTTAATTGAACTTGCCTTTTTTATTATTTCAAATAAATGCTTGTCCAATGCAAAATTTCACAGTTTTCTGAACATAAATGTTAGCTGTAAAAAATGATAAATAAATAGAATCCTTGTATTTTGTAAAATAAGAACAAGGAAAATAATGCTGCTTATTTTCGCTTGCATTACAGTTTCAATGATACTTGGATATCATATTGTTATAAAAAAGATTACGAATTAAATTGCAACTTATTACTATTACATTTTTAAAAACAGAAACGTATTATTTGATAAAATTATTTTAAAAAACGGCTTGGTAAACTGCTTAATCTTATTTTAAACTGAGACGTATTGTTAAGATAATTGGCGTTTTTAAAGACTAAGATGATTTCCTATTTTTAAAACATATAATAATACAGGGGTTCTTAAAAATATGTAAAATACACCTACTTGAAGACTATCGTTACTTTAGGTATTTTACGAATTTCTAGAGATTAAACTTCCAGAAAGAATGCACATGTGCTACGTTATAAGAAAATCAACAAAAATTTATATCAGCTAATATGAATAAATTGTTTTGTATTTTTTTTAAATTAGCAATTATTTCATTTAAGAAAACATAAAATAAATAAAAAATAGTAGCAGAAAATTCAAAATGCTCCTAAATATAATGTTTTCTATAATTGACTCTTATAAAAAGTTTCAAAGTTTTTCTTCTGAAAAATAATTGTTTTCATTTTATTTATGTAAGTTTATTACCCACAGAATTTAAAATATGAATACACCATCTATTATAACTAATTATTTTTCAATCGGTTTTATGGTTTTAGTCCGTTTTGTACCTATTTTCTCTTTAACTTCTAGGTGAATTATGTGTAATCTGTATCTTTTTCAGTTTCAATGATTGAAGCAGATTAGGATTGCAATATTGAAAGTCTAAATAGGTTATTTTTACAAGTAAAATTTCTATTTTAACTCTTTCTTCTATTAGGGTTGAAAGATATCTTTTTCATCCACAGACGTGTTTCCCTTGGCTTTTTCCGCGATTTTGTTCAACTGTTGAAAAAACTTTTTTTTTCTGGTTTAATATTTACTTTGGTCTATTCTTTGTTAAGCAAATTACTTCGTAAAATGTATACGTGCTCTTACACCAGCACTGAGGACGACGAATAAAAATTCTCTTATATTTTAATAATCCACAAAAATTTTACGTAACAGCACATACCCAAAATTAAATTGAGTCGGAATAACAGCTTACTTCATTTTACCTCAAACGTAAACCTTTTGATTTGTTGGAGATCACGCAATGCTTGCTTGAATCTGGCGTTTTATGAGAGTTCGTTGATTTGTTTCTGGAAGAAGAAAAACCTCCTTTGGGATTTTATGGAAAGAGGCATGCATTCAATTCTTTATTAAAGCAAAATTCAATACACTTCATTCATTTTACCAGTTGTAGTGTAAAAGAGTTTTACGGGGAATGAGTTTGATATAAATTGAAATACTATACAATTTTTGAAATTGAAATGTATGGGGCAATTTAATGGTAAGGCATATTTTCGAATTGTTCAGGATAGGGTTTACAGTAAAAATACAACGATCTCTCAATGAACTATAAGAAATGTGCGTGTCACTTTGATATTAAATACCAATTCTGTATGATTTTTAAAAACCTATCTAGGATAGATACTCATGGATAGTTTGATTTACGAATGATCTCTTTAGAAAAAATTGTGTTGACATATCACTGTTTAGCCCCCGTTAATTGTAAAAGAAATATCATAACCAAAAAGATAACCAGAAACATCATAAACAAAAGCCCATTAATGCATAGATTCTTCTCATATCACAAAATTGAATAGATATCTCTTTTTTTATATCTCCCAATTGTTTCTGAAAAATAAAAAAATAATTATTTTTATCGTAAAATCGTTAAGATGAAACCTTTTTTCAGATTTTTGCAACATTCGCTCTACAACTCAACAACTCAAAACATTCACTCAAAATATGGCGTAGTCCAAAAATACATTGTTTCTTAGCGTAAATATAAGATTTCGAAGATGCTTTAGATGCAATTTCATTAGTTTAGTTAACTCTAGATTTATCTCAATAAATTTTAAATTTTTCTTGGTTTTAAAATTTCTCTTAGCTCAATTTAGATTTATCTTGATTCGTATCAGATTCATCTCGATTAATTTTTAATTCATTAAGATTCATTTGAGATTGAATGATTTATTTTGATTTCAATATTTATTTTGATTAATTTTTTATCTAAATAACTTGATTTACCTTAGATAAATTTCATAATTAAATAAGACTAAAAGAAATTTTTTTAAGCAATGAAAGCTGCTAAGATTTTTAAGACAAAAAAAGTTTTCTATCAATATAATTCCGTAACGAATTCTCATTCTCAGTTCTGTTACTTAAATAAAACTACAAAATTTTACGTCATTAGTGTTAGTTAAAACTCTAGATTTATATATATTCAAAGAGTCATAGTAAGTTTCTCAAATTTTTTCTTATAGCACATATCCTAGAAATACCAATATTTTGATTTTTTTCCTTCCTCTATGTTTTCTGATAGAGCTTTAAAATACATAAAAAAAATTTTACATCATCTTCTACGTTACTTAAAGAAATATTCTTTAGACTAAATTCATTGATCAGATGTCAATTAAGGAAAGTTTAGTTCGTACAGCCTTCATAAATTGGTTTTCATAGAAAAAAGATTTTCACATATATTTCCATCTTTAAAGCAGGCTGTTTGAAAAATTCTTCTTTTTTAAAAAGAGAGCTGATGTAGTCATTTACCAGCATTTTGTGTGTATTTTAGAAAAAAAAATTTTTTTTATAAATAGTGGAAAATGAACCTAGTACTTAGACCTAGTATTTAAATACAAATCTCCTTTTCGTAATTTTATTATCCCTATTTTAAACATTCTTTCATTTTTGAAATAATTATAAATTTTCCCAAAATTACTAAATCTTGACTTTATTTTCACGTATATACAAAAACTGATTCCAGCCTAAAATAACCCAATTTAACACGAATTTTAGTTTCAACAAATTAGGAATAGATTATTCTTTAACTTACAAAGTAAGCAGCTTTTGCACTTTTGACAAAATTCTAGGCAGACTGTTGAATTCTGGTAACTCTTATGTTACAGAATTGCAACACAAGAGTTCAAATTTATCATTGAAAATATTTGTAGATCATTGAAGCCTTATTCCTAAAGTAACTTTATGACAAAATGTATGTTTTATTTTGGAAAAATCTATGATATAAGCAAATGGTTAAGATAACGGGAGAAAAAAGATTTTCTAGTGAACTCGTTTAGACATTTCCTAAAATACATCAGTAAACAAATAAGGTAGGAAAAAAGACATCGAATGCATCATTTGTGTCCCAAATGGTACACTGTAAGCTTTTCATGTGTATGTTTAAATTTAGAATGTTATGTTGATGAATGGATCTATCAGCAAAGTCATGGAACGTTTGAGTAATACTTATGAGAGAAGAGTTTCAAAATTCTGAAAGCGATTTCGAGGAACATGGAAAATTCGCCTCAAAGTATTTTCCGAGATTTAAAATTCCGATACATCCCATATCACTTTCACTTCGATTCACCAGGGATATGTCTGGAGTATTTATTTAAAAATCTCGAAGCAGAAAACCTATAAGTTTTGGAGAGCATTAAATGTCGATAGGTTTTGAACTATGATTTACAATACTAAACATTCATATTACACGCAGTTTAGGTATGTAGGAAAACTTATTCAAATCAAGAGATAATTTAAGATTCAGAAACAAATAAGTTCGACTAAATTATGAATCAATATTTACGTTGGTTTCACGCTGGTTGAAATTTCTTTAAGGAAATGCAAACACTTTGCTCACAATTAAATGATGTAAAGCAGTTTAATTACCAAAAAAGGCATTATTTTTATAATAAAGAATTTCAACAAACAATTCTTTTAAAAAGTGACTTTTTTAAAATTAATTAATTAATTTTATAAAAGTTAATTAATATTTTAATTAATAATAATAATAATTAATTAGTATAATAAATATTTCTTAATCTATAAAAATGTGTTAATAATATAATGAGTTAAATTGATGTTAAATGTTAATTATAATACAAGAAAAATAATTAAATATTAATTTATTTTAAATATATTTTTTACTTATTCTTTATTTATTTTGTAAATAAAATCGTTTCTTGGGAATCATTATTAAAATAAAAGTTTCTAATATTCTGAAACGTTATTTTAACATATTTTGGACTTAAAGGGTTAATATGGGCTATCAGAAAATTCAGATCAGTGAATCATAATAGAGTGTAAATTTTCTGCAACCTTAATAAGGTGATAAACTTAACCGTATTTCCGTTGTAATCGAACCATCATACCATGCAATCAAGTTCAAAAATCATAATAGTATGATTCAACGTAATATAATGTTTAAGTAGCGGAAAATTGGAGCAATATTAGGATACTAAAATATCTGTACATAACTACGTATTAGAATATATCGTGTTTATGCTGAACCATATCTATGCAATACTTAACATTTATATGATATTCAATTTAAAGAGACAGAGATGAAAATCTATTCAACTCGAAATTCAGAAATAGCAATATTGGATGTAATCACTGCTGCATATTTATCACGTGTTACGTTTTCTTTAAAACTTCTTTGAGCAAATGCAAACAATTAGCACGCAAGTAAATGCTGCAAAAAATTGGACGCAAAAAATGACACTAATGTTGCTTATTCCTATAAAAATATTTTTTAAAGTAATAGTTTTTATTCCAGCAAATATAATAAAAAGTAACTTGTTTTTATTCTTATAACTTTGCATTTCAATAGGTTTAAGTTTTTAAAACTTTTTTTTGAGGCTAAAATATTATTCAAATAATAGAAGTAATATTTCAATGCATGTTCTTTTATGAAATTTGGATGGAAATGGTTAATGTCAGTTAAATTATCACTGAACGTTAATAAGGGGCAAATTTACTGAAACCCAAACAGAGAGTCTATCTACATATTTATTTATATTTTCGAAAAGCGACTCGACTCTTTATGCAAAATAAAAACCAAATAATATTTGTTATATTTTGAAGTCTAATTTTAACGCATTTTTGACTGAAAATGCTAATGTATGCTTTCAGCAATAATTGATAAACACTAAATTATAATAAGGTAAAACATTGCTGCAATCTTTATAAAGAATTAAATTGAACTCTTTACGTCTTAGTTGAATCATAGCATCGTGGAATGAAGTTCATTGTATGATTCAATATAATATAGTATTAGAATTGCTGCAACTCTGAGCAATCATAAGGCCGGCTCAAAAATGTTTGACGGTGCATATTGTAACTACTTCTGAAGTATTTTAAATTCCAGAGTAGCTTGAAAACAAATATTACCAAACCCATTTCATATGTAACTTGCGAGAAGAGTTCCTCAATCGATCCGGTGAGAGATGCTCACTGAATGTCAAGCCTGAAACAAATGTCCTTCCAATTCATAAATGCCCGATGACTATTGTTCGTGCATGTCAAACCAATAATCTCTCGCCTTGTTCGTAACATATCTCCGGAGACTGAAGACATGGAACATACATACAAACACTCATCAACCATCCAACAAACATGCAGCTGCAGCTGAAAAGATTAATGGGAGTCCAGCATATCTACGTCTATTGCATTAAATCTATGGCTGCCTGGTATGATATGAGGCTATATGGATCAGTCTTATAGGATAAAAAATCATCCTATTGCATGCCGATCATTTAAATAGCTATTTCAGAATAGCTGTTTTATAGGTAAAATAATATATCTCCTCATCAAAGATAACTTATTTAAAACATTTAGGTTTAAAATTTACGATTTTCTTAGAATGCAAATTCTTAGTAAATAGGCGAATGATAAACTGTAAACAAAATTACATTGTTTTTTTTTATTATCTTGGATATATTATTTTATCAGAAAATATTAGACTGGTTGAATGGTTTCCAATTAGAATATCCTGGGTAAAATTTATTTAAGAAGGGCTTTGTTTAAATATACAGACATTATTTTTCAGACAAAATCAAATAAAAATATCAAAACTACATAAAAGAAAGCGTATAAAAGTATTTATTCAAAAAATAAATTAAGACTATAAAATTTAAAAACTAGTATATATATATATATACATATATACATGAAAAATCTTTATCCATTCAACTAAATGTTCCTCATCAAAGTTTATTGAAATTGTTCATAAAGTTAAACAGTGTAAATAAAGTAAGAATGATATCATAAAAAACATACTATGTTTTATGAATAAAACATTTCCTCAGAACCGCCGTTTGCTTAATTCATTTGCAGTAAAGTATACCCTATATTTATTTATTTTGGGGGGGGGGTATGGAAAAGCAGTTATAAAAATTCTTACTTTAGTTATTTCGATTTTTCTAATTATTTTTTGCTTTAAAATAAGGTGTCACATATTGATAATTTAAGCCATGACACTTATGCATCATTTATCTCTGAGCCACCACAGGTGGTACACCTTAAAATTAACCTATTTTTTTAAAATAAAAATGTAGATGTTATATTAACTTGTCATGAAAACAAAACTATTGATTGTCCAAAACTGATATTGCTTCAGCTTTCTGCTTTAAAGTAATTCTTATATAAATAATTTTTTTTTCGCGAATCAATACACATGTAGAAAAGCTTTTGAGTATATTGAGTTGAAGAAAATATATTGATTACGTCAATATATTTTTTCCTCCCACATAATTTCCCCCCTCTCTCAGCTCATAACTCTAAACAATGGATAATCAAAAGCTGACAAAGTAATTTTCACAAGTAACGGAAAAAGAAGAAAAACTGTTATTGATTACATAGAAAGTAAACCCTTTTTACATCGAAAACCAATAAAGCTAAGCCATCATTTAAGATCGATAACTGAGAATAATTTTTGTAGTTAGTGTTACGTAGGAGAAAATAACATAGTTAGGATTTAATAAAGGGTGAATAGTATCTTGACATTAACTATATTATTATGATCTTATATTTTGAAAAAAATGAAATAATTGTCAAATGTCATAAAATTTTAATAAAAATCTTCCTAATTTATTACTTTTTTTTGTTATTTTAATTCTTGAACATTGTGCGAGAAAATCTAGCATCTTGATTAATTTTTAAAGCAATAATTGGATTTTCATATAATGGCATATTAACTCGATAATTCAAAGGCTTCATTTTTTCCAATTCTGGTTTTGTAGCAAAATTACTAATAGTAATGGTTATAAATAATTAAAACTAGAAAGAAAAAAATCAAATAATGAATAATCTTTTTTGAATAATTTAAAATTATAAAAGATGGGTTTGCCACAATCTAGAGAACATAGTTTCACAGGGAAAGTGCGCAAGGTGGCACTCGATCATCAGGATGAATTTTTATTTACAGATAGCTTTTTTAGGTCAGGAATTAATATGTAAAAATTTCAAAATAACCTTTAAGTTGTTAATCATAAAAAAATACTAACTTTAGCTTAAATACGTCAAATAATTCAATACACCTCGTAGACTATTACATTTATTTGACTGTAAAAGGTTACTCTAATTTAAATCACTTTTCTTCTGATTCGGAAATTTAATATTTAAATTCCAATAGGCTTACATTTGAAAATTAGAATAATAATGCCATTGTTTAGAGCAAGAAATCCTGAAGTTCTTTTATGAGTCTACAGTATTTTTTTCATCTATGATGATAATTTATTTCGCAACCGTTCGTATATTTATAATTTTTGAGAAATGAAATCGGTTGTTTTTTATATTTTTTGAGAAATGGAATCGGTTGATATTTATATCTTTTTAATAGCTCTTCTAACTCCATTTTGAGATATTTTTCTTGTTACGAATAATTAGTGAAGTTATAACTTCAAAAATTCAATTCTTTGCAACCAAAGCAAAATAGTCAAAACTTTTTGCAATATTTTTAGAATGCAAAGTTATTTTGACTCCTTTACCAAACTCTAACATTTTGAAATAGAAATGAGTTGATAAAAATGGTGCAATTTGGTATTCATGTGATAAAAAAAAACCTTTTTGTACATCGATTATTTAACACACTTTTATTTTGCTAAAATAAATTTTATTTTTTTATCAGGCTTTGTAAAAAACAAAAACTGAAAGAATATGAACTATTTATCACAGATTCTTTATAATTAGATCAAGTTAAGTTCGAAATCATGTATTTTAAATGATATTTATTTTCTATAAACTAATGTAAGGAATAAGCGAGGTATTTCTCTTATACGTCTTGCGCTGTTAGAAATTTTTCAGAAAAATGATTAAATAACAATTTATTTCATTCATTTTTTACCATTTTAAAATTACAATAAATAATAATAAATAAGGAAGTAATCAAACTGTGAACCGCGAGAAAAATTCTTATTAACTGCTTTCACCTAATACGGTTAAACAACTAGCATTTTATCGCACTTAATAAGCCCATTTAATGAAACTTAGTTATTTGAAACTGAGTACATATTGTAGCCGAGAGGGTTAATCTGTCAGTCTCATGACAGACGCAACTGGGATTCGAGTCACAGTGTTGACAACACAATATTTTTTCCATTCCTTTCAACAAGTGAAGAGTTTCCAGAATAATGCGCTTCCAAATTTGTGCCCTGCACTCTTCAATGCCCATTATCTACCCAAAAGCCTTGCTCTTGTGTCTAGTTAAATTTCTTTTTTACGGTTTTGAAATCATGCTAGTTGTAAATGGTTAAAAAACCATACAGTTTTGTTTTCGTGGTTTTATAAACATACTAGTTGTAAACGGTTTTACAACCGTAAAGCTGAAAAATGTCTTTTACCCTAAACTTTACTTTTAATTAGATGAACAGACTGCTTCCGGTTTTTTTACCATAATTTTAGAAGACAGTGAAAATGTAAAAAGCATGCTACAAACTCACACCTAAATCAGGTCACGCTTGAGTTCACACTTTTGCATTTAGAAAATCGGGGGAAAAAATTTCTCGAATTAAAAATGTCTCTAAGACTTTTTTTTTAATTTGTTAAGATATATATAATAGATACATACTTAAGTATAACTTTCCTTTAGGCAATTTATTTTTAATTCACTGAAAATATTGATTGAGAACCTATTACAAAAATTACGAAATTAATATTAAATAAATTGAAACTTATGAAGAGAAATAAACCAATAGTTATACATTGTAGAGATTTATAGTTAAAATACGGAGTAAATTTTTCCGAATGTTGTAGCATATGTTTATAAAATATTTCTTCAAAATTTGAAGCAAAAATTCGTTCTCAATTCATATGACCAAAGAATAATGAATCGGTGTTTCCAGAATTTAAATTAATGATTCTGCTTAAAACTTCGAGATTAAAATTTGGAAATACAGTAAATGTTCGAAGTTATCTTCTAAATTCATCTATATTTTATTTCAAACATTTAATTGTTATTGCTTTTTTAAACGTTCAGCATATAAATTGAAATATTTTAAATAGAGGACTTATTTTTATATTTTACAAACTAGAAACACGTACAAATTGAAAACACACTTTAAAAATTTTCCAGAAATTATTCAAAAGTATGTTCCTGCGTCTATTTGAAAATTACCGTAAATACATTTTTAAATTTTATAATAAAAGTTCACACTCAAATAAGACACACTCGAATTAAGTTTTCTGCAAATTCGATGTTTTTAAATAATACACCTCTACTTACCTTTGTCTATATACCTTTGTCAGCATGTCAATATAACCAAACCAAAATCTTTCGAGGACATTTGGATGCATTTGGATACATTTTTTCTGAATTTTATGAAAATGGATGCGTTTGTAAATTCTTATAGCACTATTAATTTCATTTGTTTTAAACCACAAGCTAGTCAATTGCTACATTGTTGAAACAATCTTCTCGTGATGTATTTTAACACTCATATGAGTTCTTTTTATTTTTTCTCTAATTATATTCAATTCATTATTATAATTTTACATCTCTTTTCATTCAAGATGTTGCATTCAATTACACATTTTTTCGTCATATTTTATTTTGAAGTATAGCATTTCAAGATACATTTAAATTAAAATCGATTGTGTTGCTTTATAAGCAATTGTGTATTATCTATTTAATTTTTTTTAACTGTCCCTGTGAACTAAATATTTGTTTTTATCTATCCCAACATTTCGAACTGGTACTCTTTATTGCTTTAAATTTAAACGGTCTTAAAAATCGGTTTTTATTTGCATGTTTCATTCTTAAAGTATTTTTTTTTTATATTAAAATTGCTCTTTCTTTGCTATTTATATAAGTTTTTTTTCAGTTTTTTAATCTAGAAAAATCGCTGGACAACATTCTTAAATTGCTTCAAATTATTTTTTTGAAGTAATAGCTGTTGCTTTTCAAAAAAAGAGAAAAAACTTGTTTCAATAAGAGGACTAGATAAAGTTCAATTGTGCTGTATCTCGGGACTTTTTTTTGTGGCAATGATATTTTTTAAACAACAAGGTTATGACTATGGCATTTACATATACTATATTTATAACTATGTCATTAATTTTGTATCTGCATATTTTGTATTATTTACTTCAAATTGTTTTTTCAAAACTTATTATTTATATTTTGACAAATATTAATTTTATAGTAATTTTTAAGGAAGAAATTTACAAAAATATTGAAAACTAATGTATAAAAATACTAAAAACAAGTTAAATATGGATATAGTTGTTATATAACTATGTTCATGTATCCCGCATATCCAAATAACTCATAATAGTTTATATTAAAACATAAAATGTCTTGTTATTGTATAAAGCATACTTTATAATCATAATTTAAATGCACTTTTGTACATTCGTAAATGATATATCATGACAATATGTATGTATTAAAAATAATATATACATACATGAGATAATGTATGTACGCAATGTTAATACGTACATAAATGTGATGCTCCCGTAAATATAATTTTGAGTCTAAAACTACAATGAAAGCGTTTAAAACGGGTATGGTATATTTTCTCGACAACCCTACCACACAACTTCGCTTGTTTGACGAATCATTTTCCTGACAGGTACATTTGCTCGACTGCTCATTTCAACGAATACGTTTGCCCCTCATTTCATTTTCCCGACAGGTACATTTTCCAGACAATTCCTTTGTTAGACAGAGAATTTGCCAACCTTTCAATGCTATCTAGAATTAACTATAATTCTAGAGGGTCTTAAGTCGTTTATTTATTATAAAGACAGCATAAACAGCATAACAGCATTTACAGCAATGATTTAATGACAGGTACTACGTAAACTGTCATTAAATTTCGCTTTCATTTTTTTTTCTCCATACAGTTGTCCATACAGTCCCGCAGTGGACTGATCATTAAGACACGATTCCCAGCAGATCACCGAAGTCAAACATCACTGGCTGCGGTCAGTGTGCGGGTGGGTGACCACTTGGATCAGTTTGCGTAGACACCGAGGGTGTGCGGTATTGGTCCTCGTTAAACTGTTCTACCGTCAAGTGCTCAACTTCGCGTGCAGGTCATCGGGCTACCAGTGCGAGGGTGCCCTCCCCTCTGCAGAGGATAAAAATTGAGATGGCATGTCTTCGGATCATCCTCAGGGATGTTTCCCAGACAGTCGCCAATAGCCCATTGTGCACCTCTAGGGCGAATGAACTACAACAACAACAGTTGTACAGTTAAACAGTTGTCTGTAAAGTATCATAAATACATTTCCCTTACGTGCCAACCCTATCCGGAAAACGTATCCTTCGGGAAATCGGAAAAATAAGTTTTCGGGCAAATGTAAATGTCGGGAAAATGAATTGCCAGGCAAACGTACCTGTCAGGATAATGAGCTGTTGAGAAAACCGAATCGGATATTTGAATTGTCGAACAATGAAGTATCTGGAAAATAAATTGTCTCACAAATATTCTTGTCGTAAAAATAAATTTTCGGGCAAATGTAAATGTCGGGAAAATGAATTGCCAGACAAACGTACCTGTTAGGTTAATGAGTTGTTGAGAAAAAAAAATCGGACATTTGAATTGTCGAACAATGAAGTATCGGGAAAATAAATTGTCTCACAAATATTCTTGTCGTAAAAATAAATTTTCGGGCAAATGTAAATGTCGGGAAAATGAATTGTCAGGCAAACGTACCTGTCAGGATAATGAGCTGTTGAGAAAACTGAATCGGATATTTGAATTGTCGAACAATGAAGTATCGGGAAAATAAATTGTCTCACAAATATTCTTGTCGTAAAAATAAATTTTTGGGCAAATGTAAATGTCGGGAAAATGAATTGCCAGGCAAACGTACCTGTCAGGATAATGAGCTGTTGAGAAAACCGTATCGGACATTTGAATTGTCGAACAATGAAGTATCGGGAAAATAAATTTTCTCACAAATATTCTTGTCGTAAAAATAAATTTTCGGGCAAATGTAAATGTCGGGAAAATGAATTGCCAGGCAAACGTACCTGTTGGGCTAATGAGCTGTTGAGAAAATAGAATCGGACATTTGAATTGTCGTACATCCGAGTGTCGGGAAAATGACAGGTTCCGGTAAAAAGCATTTTCTCCTGTCGCAATAAAAATTTACGTAAAAAAATTTTTTACCATTTCTTTAAGTGCACAAACCTTCAGTTGCATTTGTGCCAAAAAATCTGTAATATAATTGCTATAATGTGTCAAAATTTATATAACAAATGTTTAAAATGGATCTTATTTGCAGACCCATGAGCAATAAAAGTATTAAAAATATTAAAGAAACTTAACTATTTATTCATAGATATTAATCATTGATTGTATTCGTTTCTAAAACCTTACAATAAAATTTCTGTAATGGAATATACATAACTACTTTTAATGTCTGGTTTTTGTTGCACCATAAGCAATAAAACAACCAAAGAGAAATAAAAGAAACTTTACAATTTCTTCAAGTACATAAAACATCAGATGAAATGGTATCGAAAACCCTATAATGTAATTAATACAATCTACATAACCACGTGCTAGAATATATCGTTTTTTTCTGAACCACACGCAATAAAACTGCAAAAAAGAAAATGGAAGAAACATAATTATATACTAATGTACATTAACGATCAATTGCATTCATTTCTATAGCTTCATAATGCAAGTTTTTTATTTGCATAAATATACATAACCACGTTTCAGAATACATCGTTTTTTGCTGAACCATAAGCAAAAAAGGTATAAAAGAGAAAATGAAAGAAACGTAACTATATATTCATGCATACTAATCATCAGTTGGATTTGTGTTTAAAGCCCTATAATGTAATTTTTATTATGTGTCTGAAACTACATATAAAATTTATAATATACTCATTTTTACCTAACCAGAAACAATAAAATTACTGAAAAGAAATAAACGAAACTAAATCATTTCTTTTTTGAACATTAATCATCATTTGCATTCGTGTCTAAACTCCTGTCAAATAAATTAATTAATACATTTTTCGTTTTTCAACTCGACACGGAATAATACTTTTCCATTCACACCGATAAAGAGCCTGATAGAATCTGTTGCATGTCCAGGAAATATATTACCATGCATTCCAAATGAAGCAAAAACCCTTGTAATAAAAACGGAATAATTTACTATTGGCAGATGAAATAAATCACTAATCTCGTTTGTTTTATTATCTAATTGGTTAGTGAGGAGAAATATTCACACTGTTCATTTTCTGTTCCTCATTTTTTTTGAACATCTGGAAATGACACGCTAGAGTCTTGTATCTTATCTAAAAGATCATTTTTATTCCGAACGTCGAGTCATTTTCGTCTTTATGAAATATGCATAGCTGCAGATATATATCACAGAAGCATGTTTCGTGCCATTGCCATTTACGACAAGGAATCTTTTCGTAAAAAAATGTTACAGATCATAACAGAACGGATGCTATTTTGGATGCTTTATATGTATTTTTAAACAAAATGTTTATTTTTTAAGCTGTATCAGGAAATTTTTATTAAACATAGAATAGAATTTTTAGGAATATTATAGATCATAATATGGTATATATAGCATTATATATCATAAAAAAATAATTGAAATTTCTTATACGTATTTAAACCACAGTATTTGTTTAAAATTACAGAGTATAAAAGTCGTTTTATAAGAGTGACTTTGTTCCGTAGATTACTAAAAAGTCAAATACTTTTATTCATTTTTATTTTTATTATAGGTGACATTTGGGTCCATTAATGCATTGTTCATAAAATTGTCTATCGTTAAAACAGGCCCACAACATGAAATTTTATTGCAAAACTAGACCAATCACACTATCTTTCATCACGGTAACGAACCCATCCCTAAAATCTCCTTTAAAAAACGGAATCAATGAAGTATTTCATTTCATAATTTTAAATTTAAGCTTCTTGAAAGACGTCTTTTTTTTATGTTTTCTCACTAAATATTATAACGTTTGTCATAAAGCAGGATATTACTTCACAAAAGCAGACAAAAATTCACAAAAACTATTCTTTCTCATGAAATCTGAGCAGACGACTAACATTTGCGACTTCTTTCAAAATTAAGATCCTATTTACACAATTTCACAAAATTTTCCAGTTTTTCTAAAACAAACGACATTTTCGTTCGTTTTTTTCTTTTTTTTTCTTCTTTTTTTAAAAATATATGAAATAATTCTATTTTAATTATTTAAGATGTGCTTATAGTTTAAATGATAAACTTTTTAAACAGTAACTAGACAAGATCGCAACGATATGTAAACAGATATGCACTTATTCTACATTTTCAGCTTTTTTTAAAAGCTTATGGTAAATTCTAGGTAAATCCTTTACCGGTATTCCCTATATTTTGATTCTCTTATCTTAGACTCATTTATCTTGATATGCTTGTCAAAAGTTCCCTTCAGATATTGTTTATACCAAAGAATTTCCAAGCACAGATTGGCTCACCCTTTTATAACGGTGCTTGAGTCAAGTGCTAGACTCATTCGCAGTTTTGCTTCTCAAAATTTTGTCTGGAAATCCAGAAAAAATAACCTCAGAGCTATTTATTTTCATTCATCCGTCCTATGAAACTAATTTGAAAATAGTCTAAATGTTTGTAAATTGGAAAAATATATTACTTATCATCAATATATTAATTATATATTATTTGCATGTCCCTTAATTACGTATTATTTGCATGCATCGATTGTGTTATTTGAACTTATATTATTTATACATAAATTTTTAACACGATTGAAAGTTATCATCTTTGTAGATACTTCACCACTTCTTAAATTACTCGATATTGGGAATTCTTTGAGAATATGGTTTTGATTATGCTGTTTAATGCTTTAAAATGTGGATTTTGATTATAATCACAATATTTAAAAATTAATTTTATTGTTGCATTTATATTGGTAAAAGCTGTGGAAATTTTGATACTCAAATAGTTGATATTTAACTAAATTTCAATGAGCTTTAAACATAATATATTACTTCAAGGCAATAAAAGTCTTATGAAATATAAATAATTTTATCAAAAATGAAATAAACAAACAATATCCATAGTTTACTATACAAAATTAAATAACTTAAACACAGTTTAGACCAGTGGTTACCAACTTGCTTCCCGCGGGCAGCATCAAGTCCGCGAAGTCTTTTTTTGTGGCTCACAAACTAAATCTCATTTTTCTGCGGACTATTTTCGTAAAAAATCAATATGGGGTTAAAACCTTTTCTTTCGTTAAAAAAAACCTAATTTCTTCGTTTCAGTGAAATTTAACGTACAATATAAATTGAAATTTAACAACAATAAAATGAGGTGCAAAAAAATTTATTTCTTATGTTTTGCATCTACGAAAATATTTATTCAAATACAAAAATAATTGTGCATGTTGCTCTTTTTATTTCGTTTCTTGCTGTATTTTGTGATTATAATTTAGCATGTGCGTATCAGAAATTTTCTCGAAGTAATTCTCCGATTTACCTATCTGAAACCATTCAATTTGGACGAAATTTACATTTGTAAATTTTAAATCGCATGAGGGAGGTAATGAATATGATGTTTTATTTGAATTCTTTGAATTGAATATTGCCTGATCGGAAAAGAAAAAAAAATTCAGATGTTCAAGATTTTTTTTTTTTTGCTGTGATTCCTAACAAGTCGAAAACATTTTTAATTTATCACAGAAATAAATTTAAAGAAGAAAAAAATTTGTCATTAAGTTTCTGATTAAGAGAAGATTCAAAATGATACGCAATTATATTATTTGTAATGCTTGTTATTTTATTTTTTAATATTAAAATATTTTATACTTAAAAGCAAAATATAATTCTTATTTCATTAAGTTCCCATTCGAATGCAAGTACACTTGCATCCTCGGTCCCTGTTGCAGGCGCCAATGATTGTCAGTTGTGCTACCTATCTGTTGCACATCAATTGTTTAAAACATTGGTGCACATTAAAGTTATAGCATCCAGAAATTTTTAATATGTAATTAAATATTTTAAAAAATCTACTTATTTCAATTTATAATTCAATACTTTTGTTTTGTACAACTTGATAAAAATCTGACAGTAATATTTAATGCTCCAGCAAACATAAAAGAGTCCTATATAAAATTTTGATAAAGTTGCGGCCCGTCATTTAACTATTGTTTTTAATTGCGGCCCCTGGCCTCGTGTAAGTTGGAAACCCCTGGTTTCGACTATGAAAATTTTCACGGGAAAATATGTTGTTCGAAATTAACGCTTTATACTGTTTTTAATGCAAACAAACTCAACAATAATTTTAGAAAGAATTTTTAGAAATAAAGTAAAATTATAGGACTTTCAAGTTGATTATTAAACGTAGTTAAATACAAACAATTACAATCACATTATGGTTTAATTAAATGTTAAATAATCATATTAGAACATTTATAATCTAAATTTTGGATTTTGCTTCATGGATAGAGTTTGTTAACGAATCTTTCACGAATTATTTAATTTTAAAAACCGATCCCTTACAAAATATTTTCGCAAAAAAACGTAGCTGATGAAGCCATTAATAGGCGCTTTTCATGCTGCAGGGGAGGAGAATGATTTTCAACCGATGTTAAATTAATTTATTACTTTTTATGAGTTTTATTTCAATTCCAAAATCGCAAAAATAATGTGCTTATTTTCACGCATTAACAAAAATTGGGACCTAGTTTAATAAAATAATTTAACGCTATTTAACAAAAAATTGCTTCTGAAAAAGTCAAAACACACTAAATGCTATGGTTTAATTTTCTTTATTTTTTTATAAATAATAGATTTAATAATTAGTCTAGGCTTATAAATATTTTAATTGATTCGTTAACCTATCACTTTTTAAGAGAAAATTTATCTAAATATGTATAAAATGAATCAAAACATTCTGTAAGAAATGAAAAAAAAATCTTAAAAAATAGTGACTAACAAAAAAAGACATCTTAAAAGCAAAATTGTTTTTAAAATTTGCTCTTCCGTTCTTCTCCTCCTGCATATACTAACTCCTGCATCTGTCTTCTTCACCTCAAACAACACACTTTTTTTAATCATATCTGCACTTCAAGCAATACATCTCTTCTTTATTTAAAACTGCACTTCAAACAACACATTTCTTTTTATTTAAACCACACTTCAAACGACACAGCTCTTCTTTATTTAAAATCTGAACTTCAAACTACATATCTCTCGAGACTTTGGATTACAACATACTGTTACATCATAGTTTTGTATTGCTTGACTGACTGTAACTTTTATTTTCAAGTTTTTCAACTCTGTTTAGAGAAAATAATTTTTTTTCAGGGAACAAAAATTATCAAATATACGGAAGTATTCATTTCTCCAAAAAAATAGAATACATAAAAGTTTGTACAAAATTTTTATTCATTAGCACTTATATCAACCATAATATTTCCTTAGAAATAATTATTTTAAGATGAATAAAATATAAAGCATTATAAGACCATAAATTTTCTTTATCAAGAGAATATGCCACTTCAAAAAAACATTAAATATTAGAATTCATAAATAACTGCATAAAATGTTAGAAAAATCTTATTTCGTTGGCTATTATATCAACGATATCATTTTGTTTGATATAAAGTATTATATAATCAGTTTTTAAATCTGTACGTTATTTTAAAATGCCTTTATCTCGCTAATGGACAAACTGTGAAATATACAGTTTTAATTTAACTTCATTACCATTTTTGGGAAAAATTCCTCTCATATACTTTTCTCTCAGGTCTTCTTCTTCTTTGCACTAATGATTATTATCTAATGATTTTGGAGATTATGTTACGAAACTTTCACATTAATTTTAAAAGCGGAAGAAAATGAAATCTTTTCTTAGAAAGAATCAAGTTACCGTTCTGAAGAGCCTCCCATTAAAACTTAAAGTAATTTAAGCCTTAGATTTGTAAGGATAAAAGCTACGGGAACTAAAAGTAATTTGAAAAGACCGGGAAAATAGTGCTTAAAGTAATTAATTTATTCTCTGAGTTTTGTACGATTCTTTCTTCATCCTTTCAGTTCCATTTCCCAGTTCGACGAAATGAAGAATTGGATCTTGTTTTCTTTGAGAGAAGAATGCGCTTTTTGACGCACCATTTTAAATATTTATTTTTTCTTTACTTCTGAATAAAACCTGTTCGTCTTTGAAAGCAAGAGTCAAACTTGGCGTAAAAATGTTCCTTTCAGAATAAAATATTTTTAGGAACACGTTAGATCATTATTCAGAAGTACCTTATTATCTGAGTAAAAAAAAAGTTTGTATTCACATCATCAAAGTTATCGCGCGAAATGTTGTAGCTTAATATAGAATCAGATTGGTGTCAAGATAATTGATAATTTCTTTGAAATCAGAAAAATCATTTCAGAGTTGTACAATATTGATATAAAACGAATAACGATACATCACGCTTTTATATTCTTATATTATAATAAGCCAGCCAGACGGTCGAGCGTTTAGCGTGCCTGACTGCTAAGCCAATGGCTGTTTTTCGAATCCCGCTCAGGACATGGATGTTTCTCTCTCTGTGTTGTTCTCTATAGTGTGATATGGGCCACCCTATAAATCAGTATCTGTGGCAGTGTGGCGTGGGTAATGTTGCTCTCCTCCGTGACTTAGGTTCACAGGTGCCCACTGGGAAACGTTAAATGAGTAACACTTCCGGCATCTTCCTAGGCGTAGAAGGTGAAAGTTCAGCGCCTGCCGTTAGAGGAAAAAAAATATTCTGCCGGGAAATATAACCTACCCTGATTCGCCTCATTCAGTTATTTACTTCCCCTTGGCTGCAATGGTTTTTCTTCTTTTGTTTTCCCTGTTGTTTTCTTTTAAATTTCCATTGACAGTTATAATTCGTCTCATTTCTAATCCCTTCTTATTTCATCGTTCATAAGCTATTAATCGGGAAAATGAGAGCAGAATTCGAACAATGGAAGCATATTGATTTTCTTCTGATTAATGGGTCAATAGGAAACGTTCGTATCGAAACATTACATCCTTATTCTAAACTATAAAACGCTGCACTTTCAATATGGTGTTGAATATTACCTTTCAAGCTTACCAACTTCATAAAATTTAATAATATGCTTTAAAAATTCAGTTTTTTAAAGCTTGAATAGAAAACAAATCTTAGTTTTATTTAAAAAAGCGAAGTTCAGAATGCAAAGCAGCAGTAAAAAAATTATTAACAAAATGTACATTAATAATCCCCCAAACCTGGAATCTACATAAGAACTTACTTTAAAATTTGAATGAAAAATATAAAATATTACCTCATATATAATAAATATATTACCTGCATATATAAATATTACCTCAATAAAAAATTCCTAAAAAATAATTTTTATAATTCATATAGATGAAATTTGGAGTATATCGTCATATTCTGATTTGTCTCATGGAAATTCATAAGTAATTTTAATATTTGGTTTCTATATTTTAAAAAAAAATATCATCGAAAGAAAAAAATTCGATTTTATTTATTGACATTAATACAGTGATTCTCAACCTGTGGGGCACGCCCCCCTAGGGGGGCACGAGCACACTAGAGGGGTGACGCGAGAATATTCAAGAGAAAATATTATTTAAGAAAAATTGATTAACTGTATGAAAGGAAAGCGCACAAACACATAGAAAACAAAATACATTTCGACATATTTAATAACTTATTAAAGTGAAACAACTTATTGAATCAAAACTTAAGATAGGGAGCCAAAAATGGCTTTGCTTTGAGGATTTTTCTAATTTTCTGGTTAGGTCTGTGTGGCTGAAATTTTTTTTTGTAACATCTTACACCTATCTCTAATATATATCACGTATACTTTTAATTGTAAAATAAAATTTCATTTATTTTATAGTACAATTTCAAAATTGTAGCTTCTGCGCCTAAAGTTTCCCACAGGTTCCAAAGGTGAGCCATATATTGAAATCACTTTTTCACTTACTCAAATTATCCTTAGAAAAAACATTTAGACTGGCAAACGTCTTTTAAAAAGGCACTTTAAGTGTCTTGTTGGTAGGAACAAGTTTCCCGATTTTGAAAAAGATATTTGTTTTTTCAGAGCGTATAATTTGTTTATTGATTTTACATTGATAGTTCTTGTGTGAAGTCACTAGCGATTCTTTTAATCTTTATTACTGAGTTAATTTTTTCAAAAGAATTAACTAACAAGAATTAAATAACCATGCTAGAGTTAACTAACCTAACCCATAACTAGTATAAAAATACCCATATTTACAAGAAAATACCAGAATCGACCACAAAAATACTCATAATTACCAGAAAAATAAAAAAAATACCTGAAAAATTACTTTGAAATGCAAACAATACAAAAAACTTGTAACAAAATATCGCAATTTCTGCTAAAATGCAGAGAACGGCAAAATATTATAAAAGTTTAAAAAATACCAAAGTTTCATATTTGCTTAAAATGAAATAAATCAATTGGCACTCAATTCAATCATTCCTCTTTGAGAAATAATATGCTACGTAATGATTTATAATGAACTCTTTTATAGATTTCACGTTTGTTTCCGAAGGTGGTCCCTGTGTCCCCAAGATGGCACCGGTGTCGGGCCACCTTGGGAACATGGATATGGTCACCATTTGCACGACTTAAAACTATTAATCTGATAGATTAATTAGAATAAAAGTAATGTGGTTAAAGAAAAAGAAATAAACATTCAAAGTGCTAAGAATTTGAACACATATAAATTACAATATCTTCTCACACGGAAATTAGAACAACTGCAAAAAATTAAATCACTTCATAGAGTGGAGGCCATTCAAGGAAATATCTTCCAATTCAGCCTCGTGCACCTCAGATACAAGATTTACAATGCAGCAGGGACGTCTTATGATTCAAAATAAATTTAATTTTACTTTTGGGGTGGGCTACGTTAGGAGCACTGACCACCTTTGGCTTACCCACCTTACTTAATCAAAGCATACTAAATTTAAAAAAGAAATTAATAATTTTTAGTGACTTCCTTGGGCCCAAAGGGCGGAAAAGATTCTTTATCTCAGGGTTCTCATTTTTATATAATTTGCAATCGTTACAACCATAGTTAACACAATATTAAAACCAGGGACGCATTTCTTTTGAAGCCAAAGCTTCTCTGTGGATCATGCAATGTGTCCAGACGCATGACGGCGATTTTTTACAAGTTTACAAGTGCTTGTATACTTTCGAACCTTCCGGATATTGAACGAGCACCATCGGTGCATATTCCTATGCAATTTTTGCATTCTACGTTTGCCTCATTCATAACTTCATTTGAAATAGCAAATAATGCTAGCGCTGTTGTTTTGAGTTCTATTGATTTGCAGAAAAGTAGTTTCACTACTGACATATTATCACAAAATCAAACATAGACAATTAAATGAGCATCTTTATTATGCTTCATCAAACTGTATTGAAAACATTTTGTCACGCAGCATCGAGAAAAGCTGACACTACATTTTCAGCTGTTCGAGGAGCAACATTATCGTTCGAAAGAGGACGGTAATTCTTTTGAAAAATTAAAATCCAAACTTAGTTTCTGCAATCTCAATTGCTGCTGGCTTTTACTTTACTTTTGTTTTGGCAGTTAGTTAAAAATATTTTAAAGACAGAATTCGAAATACTCAATATACATTATTGTTGTACGCATTTTACTGTAAGTGGGGGGCTCGATGAAAATTATGATTGAAAACTGGACCGCGAATACTGAAAGGTTGAGAACCGCTGCATTAATAACAAGAAATACTAAAAGCGAACATAAGTAAGGGCCTATTTTATTCAAGTTAAACTTATAACTTTTTTGTTCTTTTGAAAAAATTACATTAAATTGTTATTTTAAAAAAATTAATTTGTCATTTTTTGAAAAAAAGTAACTTAAACTTTTTTAAATATAACTAACAAAAGAATAAATTTGAAACTTTTGTGTTTAATTATTATATGGTACAATAGCTTGAAAAACAACCCATGCCTCTTTTAAAATGAATAATTTAATTCGAACTTATTCCAAATATATTGTAAAAAAACTGCATCAAATTAAGTGCCGACTCTTTGGGTGTATCATTTAAAAAATCAATCTTTACCAAAAAATGCATAGCATAATTTTTAAGGAATATTTATGTAGAGTGATTCAGTGATATTAAGGTAATTATTACTGTAAAAGTTATGGTATATAAGACTTTTTGTTCCGTAAGATCTTCCATCAAAACTGGATTTTATGGTAGAAAGTACTGGCACGTTAAGCACTGGTACTTTTTACTATAATTAGTTCCGGAATTTCTTACAGTATGCGATATAATTATTTCAGTCGTAATACCTTAGAAAAACTGTTACAATTATTTTCTGAGTCTCATATATATATACTAAATAAATTTCCTGAAAATTTTGTCGAAGAAATGTTTATCTTTTTTACTTATTTATTTTACTTTGAGCGTTTTTATAAAAAGTAACACACTTTACTGTTCCCTCATCATTAATGTATTCATACCGATTTTAATATGTTTTTCCATCACAACTTCAGGGCATCTTATATTTCATGAAGTTTAAGGGTTGCCATGGTAACGTGACTTTTCATTTAGCATCTTTCTGAACTTACACAAACTTAATTAAATGTAAGCACCAAGTCTACATAATACATTCTTACACAAGGGAAATATAAAGCGGTATTTATCTTCTTCTCTTTACTGTTTAAGCTAAGGATACTATTTAAGTATGCATAACTTAATTCTCACTATGTTGTATATACCATGCTTTACCAAGAATTTATGTAAATCAGATAAAGCCGCTCACGACGAAATTCTAAAATA